>NW_025533161.1:0-140138 GCF_020631705.1 Daphnia magna | reverse complement strand
ATACACTGCGATACCATGAGTTTTACTTCTAAATGTAAACAGGATCAAATATACTTGTATTCAATGTGAATACACGTGATACCATGAGTTTATACATCTACATGTAAACAGAATCAGATATACTTGTATTCAATGTGAATACACTGTGATACCATGAGTTTTTACTTCTATATTTAAACAAGATCAAATATACTCGTATTCAATGTGAATACACTGTGTACCATGAGTTTACACTTCTAAATGTAAACAGCATCAAATATACTTATATTCAATGTGAACACACTTTGATACCATGAGTTTTTACTTCTATACGTAAACAGGATCAATTATACTTGTATTCAATGTTAATACACTGTGATATTATGAGTTTATACTTCTAAATGTAAACAGAATCAAATATACTTGTATTAAATGAGAATACACTGTGATATTATGAGTTTATACTTCTACATTTAAACAGAATCAAATATACTTGTATTTATTGTGAATACACTGTTATACCATGAGTTTTTACTTCTACATTTAAACAGAATCAAATATACTTGTATTTATTGTGAATACACTGTTATACCATGAGTTTTTACTTCTATATGTAAACAGCATCAAATATACTTGTATTCAATGTGAATACACTGTGATACCATGAGTTTATACTTCTACATGTAAACAAAATCAAATATACTTGTATTCAATGCGAATACACTGTGATACTATGAATTTATACTTCTACATGTAAATAGGATCAAATATCCTTGTATTCAATGTGAATACACTTTGATACAATGAGTTTTTACTTCTAAATGTAAACAGGATAAAATATACTTGTATTCATTGTTAATACACTGTGATATTATGAGTTTATACTTCTACATGTAAACAGAATCAAATATACTTGTTGGGGAGACCGGGGTTGGATGGGACAAAAAATAAAAGATCATTAAAGCTCTATAGATCTTTTTATGTATTTGATGTATGTCTAAAAGAAGATATACGGATTGAAAAACAAGGCTTTTCTGTTTTCCTGTTTTTTTATTTTTATTTTCGTTGAAAATTGATAGTTTTATTTAAGATTTTTTAATCTTCATTCATATTTTTTCGTCAAATTTAACGGGGTTGCTTGGGACAGATAAGAAAAGGAAACTGAAGGTATGTTATATATAGGTAAAAAAATAAATAATAATATATTTACATTCACCAATGAATTTTCATTAAAAAATACTAAATACGTTTATCATTAATCACTATTTCATATAGTAATTAATCTGTAAACTGGTTTCTATCTAAAAACATATATTCAGTGTGAGGGGGTTGGCGTTAGAGGAAAGAAGGCGTTGCTGTAAAAAATTCGATGTTTATTTTAATTTAATCGATTTTGTTTTTATATTTCTTGTTGTTAAAAGTAAGTCTGCAAATATTGTTTTTGCAACCTAAATAGCTCATCCCGCATCACATTTTCTAAAGGTAGTAAATATATCTTACAAATTTCTAAAACTGTATGCCACTAAACTTTTATCCATTTTGTTACCCTACCTTGCAGGCTGAAGTAGGCCTAAACCGTTTTTCAATTGGTTTAAGTTTTTGAAGTGAATCCGTTAGGCCTACATGACTTTTACATATATTAGAAAGAATGGAGATACAGCACCAACTGAATCTGCCATCAAAGAAGCATTACTCCAACAACATTCAAGAGACATTAGCTTTAGAAAAGCAGCGCAACAAGGCATATCAAAATCTTCTCTTCATCGTTTGTCGAAACAGTTTGATCCCACTGATCCAAATACTTCTACGTTGAAACAGAGCTTTCACAATCGACAAGTGTTAACTCCAGAACAAGAAGAACTGTCACAATATCTAATTGTTGCACAGAAGTTAAATCACGGCCTCACTCCTCTTGATACAAAGAAATTGGCCTATTGTTACGGTAAAGCAAATTTGATTTCAATGCCTAATCAGTTGAGTGTAAAGAAAGCAGCAGGGTCAGATTAGTTTTCCTATTTCTGAAACGAAATAAAAACCTCTCGATAAGGAAGCCAGAACGAACAAGTCAAGCGAGAGCAGCTGCTGTAAATCACCGCGTCATTGATAAGTTCTACGATGATTTGTTTGAATTAATAAACAAGCACAACTTTCAACCTGAAGATATTTTTAATTGTGATGAAACAAACAATCCTACAGTAGTTGAGCCACAGAAGATTGTTGCAAAGACTGGAGTGAAGGCGGTAGGTCAAATATTGTAAACATTTTCATTGATTGCTATGAAACACAACTTTCTATGAATGATTCATGTTTCAACAACCACAAGTCAAGAACAAGGAACAAATGTAACAATGTTAGCGTTTGTTAATGCTGCTGGTAAACATTTTCCTGGAGTATTCGTATTCCCAAGAGTGAAAGTCAATCTTGAGAAGATGATTAATCTACCAGAAGGTTTCATTCCTTTAGCACACAAAACTGGCTGGATGACGGCAGAATTGTTCTTGATTTCCCTTCAACATCTTCAGAAACAGATTAACTGTTCACCACAAAAACCAATTCTTTTGATTATGGATAATCATATTAGCCATATAAGTTATCCTGTTGTTGAGTTTTCCAAAAAAATTGAATCATTCTTTTTACTTTACCACCTCATACCTCACACGAAACGCAACCACTCGATAAGTGTTTATTTGGGCCTATGAAACAAGACTTAAAACAGGAACATCATGATTGGATTATGCAGCATCCTGGGCAGCGAATTTCAATATATGATGTCCCTGGATTAACTATCCAACCGTACAAAAAGAGATTTATTTCAAGGAACATCAAGTCGGCATTTGCAGCATGTGGCATTTATCCTTTTAATAGGCATGCGATTCCAGAACATATGTTTGCTCCTTCAGAAGTCACAGATTTACCTGCAGGTACGAAATAATTGTATTAAGTTAAAGAACACTATATTCACTGTTGGAGTTTTTTTAAGTTGTTCCAGTGGATCAAGTAGAAATAGATCCGGTCTGTCAAAAAACAAACGCTCAAGAGCAGTTTCGTAATGCAGTTGTCAGCCATCTAAATACTACTTTACCAGGTATTAGTACCTAGCGCTGCATTCACTAAAGTATAAATTTTAATTGATAGTTTTTGCTTCCAATTTCAGCTCACCTGCCACTGCAAAATGCAAATACGAATTTAACTCCATCTAGTCAAGGAGCAAGTCATTGTGTGGAATGTGGATGTGGAACAACTACTAATTACATGTTGACAGTTTCATCTTGCGGTAAAGTGGTCAGTGTAACTCCTATTTCAACTACTACAAATGAAAAGGGTTGTCGACATGTGAGCCTTGATAACTTTCAGCATATGACTGGAAGACATGTGACACCAGCGGAAGTTATTCTTCACCCACAAGTCCCTCAAACAGGACCAAGAGTATCAAGATTCAAGAACCGTGGGTCTTCACGTGTACTAACAAGTACGCCTGAAATGATTCGGATCAAAGAAAGCTACAAGGAAAAAATGGAAAAAGAAAATAGGGTGGCTTTAAGAAAAAACGGAAATGTTAAGAAGAATAATTCCAAGAAAACAAAAAGTCTAGAACTGTCAAACCCTAACTCTTCAAATCTGAATTCTGCATCAAATCAACAGGTAACTACAAAGACCAATAGACGTGACATCGACTTACTCGACTATATTCCAAAAACTGGCAGTAACATTGTTGTCGGGCAACGTGCACCTTCAACTCGTAAAGTCAATCGAAAACTTATTACTGAATTTGTTTAATTCTGATATTCTCGTGAACAATCTATTTGCAGTCAAATTAATCTCGTGAAAATTCGTGAAAAATGGGTCAATGCCATCTTGAGTTTAAAACAAACAAGTATTCTATTTCCTAATTTTCAATGATAATGGAAAAAGAAATCTCGTGATAATTTACATTATGTGCGTCAATCCAGTCTTTAGTTTAAAACAAGAAGTGTTTCCTATTTCCAAATGATAATGGAAACAAATAATCTCGTGATAATTAATTGTTGCTAAAATATAAATTTTTTAAACTAAAAGAAGTGAAAAAATGATTTTCTCTTCTAAAATTGAATTTTGAAGCTTTTCACAAATACAGATGAAAGAAGAATAAAATGTCTATGTTTCTTTAATCGATAGGCCTACTATAAAAAAATACGGAGTAATAATAACTATATCACAATTTGTTGTTGTGTCTGTGTTTTTTCAAAGCAAATCAATGTAATGGCAAAGATACTAGTTATTTCCAAGTTGTAATTGGCATCTCAAATTGATTCCAATCGTATTCACATACAAACAACCATCCATTGCATATTGGGAGAAATTGTTCACTTGGAAACGCAACGCTCCTTTTTCTGGTGAATAGAAAATGAATGTTGCTTGAATATTGTGTAAATCACGTGCAAATCGATTTTCAAAACGAGGAAGAGTTGATCTATTGCGTTGGTATTGGGGATAAGTGATGTAATTTCCAGTGGACTTATCTAAAGGCCATAAACTGTATAAAGTGATTTCAGCTCTGCGATTGAGCCCCTCTCCTTCACTTGGTTTCATGGATACGTCTGGGTATACAGCCACCATCTTGCAACCCATTGATACTATATAAATTAAGATGTTAAAATAGTTACTTGAAATTAATTATTAAGTCGCATACCAATGTCATCCAGATTCAAATGAGCAACATCCAAAGGGCCTTCGAAAAGAATTTTACCATACCCTTGACGAATTATAGTAAATGAAGTAACAATACACTCTCCATTTTGATCCAATCCTTGCTTTGCAAGTTCTTCCAAACTCGGTATTACTGAATATCCACAACGACGTAAAACTATTCCGACAGGGTGACGAGACCTCTTACTTATCACGTTGTTTACGTTTCAGATTTGAAACCACTGGTAAATCGATGTGAACCAGCCGGTAAGAGGGAATTATCGATTATTAGTTAGGCCACTCCCACTGGGATGGTCAAAATTGTCCCATACAACACCATTTCCGTTGTCCACATCAACCCCTCATGAAGTACCTTTACATTTATATTTACTACAGCTAAAATAGAGCCGGTAAATACTTTTTTTTTTTACTTTAGATAGTAAAATGACAGGTTATTCGAATGCCATATTTTCTTTTTAATTAGCTTTAAGTAATTTAAAGTGTTTTTTAACTTTAAAACAAAGTAAAAAGTTTTGGCTTTTTCCCAAAACTCTATTTTTACGTCAACGCTCAAACTATAAATTATGTTTAATGAACATTTTGTGGAGAAGTCCGTCACACTATTCTTTGTACATTGTAGAAAAATTAAATTTATTTAATACATTGAACATACAAAAAAGGGTACTGTCCCACGTAGCCCCTGTGCCACCCAACCCCGGTCTCCCCTATTCAATAAAAATTCACTGTTATACCATAAGTTTTTACTTCTATATGTAAACAGGATCAAATACACTTGTATTTAATGTGAATACACTGTGATATTATGAGTCTATACTTCTTCATGTAAACAGAATAAATTATACTTGTATTCCTCGTGAATACACTGTTATACCATGAGTTTTTTCTTCTATCTGTAAAAAGCATCAAACATACTTGTATTCATTGTGAATACACTGTGATACTATGAGTTTATACTTCTACATGTAAACAGAATCAAATATACTTGTATTCAATGTGAATACACTATTATACCATGAGTTTTACTTCTATATGTAAACAGGATCAAATATACTTGTGTTCAATGTAAATACACTGTGATACCATAAGTTTATACTTCTATATGTAAACAAATCCAATATACTTGTATTTAATGTGAATACACTGTGATGCCACGAGTTTTTACTTCTATATGTAAACAGGATCAAATATACTTGTATTCAATGTGAACACACTGTGATACTATGAGTTTTAACTTCTATATGTAAACAGCATCAAATATAATTGTATTAAATGTGAATCCACTGTGATACCATGAGTTTATACTTCTACATGTAAACAGAATCAAATATAGTTGTATTCAATGGGAATACACTGTGATACCATAATTTTTTACTCCTACATGTAAACAGAATCAAATATACTTCTATTCAATAATAATTAACTCTTATACCATGAGTTTTTTTCTTCTATATGTTAACAGGATCAAATATACTTGTATTCAATGTGAATACACTGTGATACCATGAGTTTTTACTTCAATCTGTTAACAGGATAAAATATACTTGTATTCAATGTGAACACACTGTGATACCATGAGTTTTTACTTCTATATTTAAACCTAATCAAATATACTTGTATTAAATGTGAATACACTGTGACACCAGGATTTTATACTTCTACATTTAAACAGAATCAAATATACTTGTATTCAATGAGAATACACTCTGGTACCACGAGTTTTTACTTCTATGTGTAAACATAATCAAATATATTTGTATTCAATGTGAATACACTGTGATACCATGAGTTTTTACTTTTACATGTAAACGTGATCAATTTTACTTGTATTCAATGTAAGTACACTGTTATACCATGAATTTACACTTCTACATGTAAACAGAATCAAATATACTTGTTTTCAAGGTAAATACACTGTGATACCATGAGTTTTTACTTCTATAGGTAAACAGGATCAAATATACTTGTATTCAATTTGAATACACTGTGATACCATTAGTTTATACTTCTACATGTAAACAGAATTAAATATACTTGTATTCAATGTGAATATACTGTGATATTTTGAGTTTATACTTCTGCATGTAAACAGAATCAAATATACTTGTATTCAATGTGAATACACTGAGATACCATGAGTTTTTACTTTTACATGTAAACATGATCAAATATACTTGTATTCAATGTGAGTACACTGTGATACCATGAGTTTTTACTTCTATATGTAAACGGGATAAAATATATTGTATTCAATTTAAATACACTTTGATACCATGAGTTTATACTTCTACATGTAAACAGAATCGAATATACTTGTATTCAATGTGAATACACTGTGATAGCATGAGTTTATACTTCTACATGTAAACAGCATAAAATATACTTCTACTTAATGTGAATACTCTGTGATCCTATGAGTTTTTACTTCTATATGTAAACAGGATCAAATATACTTGTATTCAAGGTGAATACACTGTGATACCATGAGTTTATACTTCTACATGTAAACAGAATCCAATATACTTGTATTCAATAATAATAAACGCTTATATCATGAGTTTTTACTTCAATTTGTAAAAAGGATCAAATATACTTGTATTCAATGTGAATACACTGTGATATTATGAGTTTCTATTTCTACATGTAAACAGAATAAAATATACTTGTATTCATTGTGAACACACTGTTATACCATGAGTTTTTACTTCGATATGTAAACAGCATCAAATATACTTGTATTCAATGAAAATACACTGTGATACCATGAGTTTACACTTCTAGATCTAAACAGAATCAAAAATATTTGTATTCAATGTAAATACACTGTGATACCATGAGTTTTTACTTCGATATGTAAACAGCAGTAAATATACCTGTATTCAATGTGAATACACTGTGATACCATGAATTTATACTTCTACATGTAAAAAGAATCAAATATACTTGTATTCAATATGAATACACGGTGATACAATTAGCTTTTACTTCTATATGTAAACAGGATCAAATATACTTGTATTCAATTTGAATATACTGTGATATTACGAGTTTATACTTCTTCATGTAAACAGAATCAAATATACTTGTATTCATTGTGAATACACTGTTATACCATGATTTTTTACTTCTATATGTAAACAGAATCAAATATACTTGTATTCAATGTGAATACACTGTGATATTATAAGTTTATACTTCTTCATGTAAACAGAATCAAATATACTTGTATTCATTGTGAATACACTGTTATACAATGAGTTTTTACTTCTATATGTATAAAGCATTAAATATACTTGTATTCAATGTGAATACACTGTGATATTATGAGTTTATACTTCTTCATGTCAACAGAATCAAATATACTTGTATTCATTGTGAATACACTGTTATACCATGATTTTTTACTTCTATATGTAAACAGAATCAAATATACTTGTATTCAATGTGAATACACTGTGATATTATGAGTTTATACTTCTACATGTAAACAGGATCAAATATACTTGTATTCAATGTAAATACACTGTGATATTATGAATTTTTACTTCTAAATGTAAACAGGATCAAATATACTTGTATTCAATGTGAATACACTGTGATATTATGAGTTTATACTTTTACATGTAAACAGGATCAAATATACTTGTATTCAAAAAGAAAGCACTGTTATATCATGAGTTTATATTTCTACATGTAAACAGAATCAATTATACTTGTATTCAATGTGAATGCACTGTTTTACCATTAGTTTTACTTCTATATGTAAACAGGATCAAATATACTTGTGTTCAATGTAAATACACTGTGATACCATAAGTTTATACTTCGACATGTAAACAGAATCCAATATACTAGTATTCAATGTGAATACACTGTGATACCACGAGTTTTTACTTCTATATGTAAACAGGATCAAATATACTAGTATTCAATGTGAATACACTGTGATACTATGAGTTTTAACTTCTATATGTAAACTGCATCAAAAATAATTGAATTCAATGTGAATACACTGTGATATTATGTGTTTATACTTCTACATGTAAACAGAATTAAATATACTTGTATGCAATGTGAATACACTGTGATACCATGAGTTTTTACTTCTATATGTTAACAGCATCAAATATACTTGTATTCAATGTGAATACACTGTGATACCATGACTTTATACTTCTACTTGTAAACAGGATCTAATATTCTTGTATTCAATGTGAATACACTGTGATATTATGAGTTTATTTTTCTACATGTAAACAGCATCAAATATACTGGTATTCAATGTTAATACACTGTTATATTATGAGTTTATACTTCTACATGTAAACAGCATAAAATATACTTGTATTCAATGTGAATACACTGTGATACCATGAGATTTACTTCTATATGTAAACAGGATCAAATATACTTGTATTCAATGTAAATACACTGTGATACCATGAGTTTATACTTCTACATGTAAACAGCATCAAATATACTTGTATTTAATGTGAAAACACTGTGATATTATGAGTTTATTCTTCTTCATGTAAACAGAATCAAATATACTTGTATTCAATGTGAATACCCTGTGATAACATAAGTTTTTACTTCTATATGTAAACAGGATCAAATATACTTGTATTCAATGTGAATACACTCTGATACCAGGAGTTTATACTTCTACATGTAAACAGAATCAAATATACTTGTATTTAATGCGAATACACTGTGATATTTTGAGTTTATACTTCTAAATGTAAACAGTATCAAATATACTTGTATTCAATGTGAATACACTGTGATATCATGAGTTTTTACTTCCACATGTAAACAGGATCAAATATACTTGTATTTAATGTAAATACACTGTGATACCATAAATTTAAACTTCTACGTGTAAACAGAATCAAATATACTTGTATTCAATGCGAATACACTGTGATATTATGAGTTTATGCTTCTACATGTAAACAGGATCAAAAATACTTGTATTCAATGTGAATACACTCTGATACCATGAGTTTATACATCTACATGTAAGCAGAATCAAATATACTTGTTTTCAATGAGAATACACTGTGATATTATGAGTTTATACTTTACGTGGAAACAGAATCAAATATACTTGTATTCAATACGAATACGCTGTGATATTATGAGTTTATACTTCTACATGTAAACAAAATCAAATATACTTGTATTCAATGCGAAAACGCTGTGATATTATGAGTTTATACTTCTACATGTAAACAACATCAAATATACTTGTATTCAATGTGAATACACTGTGATACCATGAGTTCTACTTCTATATTGTAACAGATTCACTGGGTTTAAGGGATGTATTCAGTCATAGACAGCTTACACGACACACACACACAGGATTACACAGTAACAGCACTGACAGCACTAACAACTAGTATGAATCACTACATTGGACTGCCCCTCTGGCCGGTCATAGACGGGCTTTTGAGTCCTCTGACATCCGGCCAGAGTGGCAAAGTCAATTGACATCGCACATTTGCATCTCTTAGCATCCGGCGCTAAGCGACAAAGTACATTGGCGCTACAATATGTAAACAGGATCAAATATACTTGTATTCAATGTTAATATTCTGTGATACCATAAGTTTATACTTCTACATGTAAACCGAATCAAATATACTTGTTTTCAATGAGAATGCACTGTGATATTATGAGTTTATACTTCTACGTGTAAACAGAATGTTAAGAATAATATTTTACAAGCAGTTTATCGAGTAGTGATAGTTTACTTAATAAGTTCAAACAGCAGATATATATATATTTAAATTACAATATATAGTTTACGGAGAATAGGGAGTGCTAAACAGCATCTTTATACCCAAGCGCATTAATTTCACAAGAATGAAAGGAGAGAAGGGTTTGCCATATTTATTTAATGTCAACAGATTCCACACATATTTTACATCAAAACTCTCCCTCAAACCCGAAGTGACTTAATCGGATAGCTTGCCGACGCCGATCCTCCTTCTCATGTTATGAAAAACTGGTCCTGCAAGTGGCTTTGTAAATATATCAGCAAGCTGATTTTCAGTTCCTACAAATTTCACTTCTATTATCTCATTGGCTGCCTGTTCCCTGATCCAATGCCATCTCAATTGAATATGCTTGGTTCGCTGATGAAATTCAGCATTGTAGACAAGTCTGACAGCTCCTTGGTTGTCACAATATAGTGGCACCTTCTTTTGTTCCTCTCCGGTGAAGTCTTGAAGTAGGTAACTCAGCCAAACAGCAGTTTTTGCAGCTTCACAAGCAGATATATATTCTGCTTCTGCTGTCGAGAGGGCAGTGCAAGGCTGCTTTTTGCTGGCCCAGGCTACTGGTCCACCGTGAAAAAAAATATGCTGCCAGAAGTAGATTTACGGTCGTTGACATCTCCAGCAAAATCAGCATCTGAATATCCGACAAGTCCAGTTCTTTCTCCACAGACCCAGATGCCGTAGTCTTTTGTTCCATTGAGATATCCAAAAATGTGAAGTACTGCTTGCCAGTGCTCAACTTTTGGGTTTTGACAATACCTTGCCACTTGGCCAACAGCATAAGCAAGATCTGGGCGCGTTTGCAGAGCCAAGTAGAGAAGAGCGCCAACTGGTTCACGATAGTTCTCAATTTTCTCTCCCTCGATCTTCGACTTCAAATGAGAGGTGAGGCGCATATTTGGGTCTGCAGGAACGGTTCTTGGCTTTAAATCCTGGAATCCAAATCTTGCTACCAATTTCTCAATAACATGTTGTTGTGACATAAAAATGCGTTTGTTCTGGTGATCACGCTTGATGTTGATACCAATAAATCGCGTTGGCGGAAGTGAATGGATCTGAAATTCCTCTCCAAGATGAGACCTGATATCAATTAAAACCTGCGGTTTGCTGCTACCAAAAATGGCATCGTCAACATGAATTACGCCAAAAGTGGTCTCATCCTCAGTTCTGCGAACGTAAACACACCGGTCAGCAGCACTGTTCTTCAATCCAAATTTAAGTAAAACGTCGTCGAATCTCTTAAACCACAGTCGAGGTGCTTGCTTGAGGCAATACAGTGATTTGTTGAGTTTGCAAACAAAGTTTTCTTTTCCAGGAACGACAAAACCCTCTGGTTGCCTCATATAGATAGGTTTGTCTAGCTTAGCATACAAAAATGCTGTTTTAATGTCGAATTGTATCATCTCCAGGTCCAGTGATGCAATTTCAGCTAGTGTGGCTTTCACTGCTTCACTATGTGGAACGGGAGCAAAAGTTTCGTCGTAATGGATGCCGTATCTTTGTCGCAATCCAATTGCTACAAGTCTTCCCTTATAAACTTCAGGTACTCCTTCGTATGCTGGCTTCAATTTCCCAATCATTTTACAGTTCATAGCTGTGCAACCTGGTGGGAGAAGTACGAGTTCCCATGTTTTGTTTTCCATTAGGGAATTAAACTCTTTTCTGTACGCTTCCATCCATTTTTTTATTCTGGGGAGACTAATGCTTGCTGATAATTTTATGGTTCAAAGGCTTCAATAAACAAGGCTGATGCGTGCCTATTTATGAATGTTTCTGTTTTGTATAAATGATACAATGCAAAAAAATGAAAAAGAAGAATTAGTCTATTCCTCGATTGGGTTTGCTTTGAAGGAATTGTATTCTAAAACACAAAGCAATAGAGAAAAATTATTAATGTACCAATGAGTCCAATTTTTGCAAGAGGTCTTCCTAGAGACTGCCGAAATTCTTTGTATCTCGCGTTGTATTGTTTTGGACGAGAGGATCTACGCGGGAATTCGATTGGTTGCTCCACTCGTTGTGCTGGAATCTCGTTATCTTCACCAAGCTCATTTATTGGGATCAGCGGATCATTTTCCATAATTCCTGAATGTTGATCGTCGTTTTCCTCTTCCATTTCAACACGCAGTAGTGGAGAAGCATGTAATATCTCTTGAGCATCATTTTCGACAATAGCCTCGTCTTCTCGTACTACTGGTTGGACCTCATCATGAATAACCTAACGAAAAAAATTGAGAATGCTCAACTATGAATAAAAAAATCGATATTAAATTTTAATCTACCCCATTATGATCTTGAACGTTTGCAGCAGCCATTTCTTCAACTTCTTGCGTCACATCATGAACGGGTTCCAGCTGACATGCCAACGAAAAATAAAAAAATAAAAATTCAAAGTCTGGTACAATGAAAAGTTTTTTTTTTTTTTTGTTACCAAGCCAAGGATTTCTGTTGTGAGAAGAAGTGGGTCAAATAGACTGCTTTCGTTTAGTTTTTCTTCATCACCGTCAAAGTCGTTAATCAGTAGATCTTCATTGAATATTACGTCACGAATCGTGATGAATTTTCTTCACACTGGTTCCCATAACTTCCATCCTTTTATTTCTTCGTTGTAGCCCACTAACCAGCATAGCTCTACCTTTGGATCCAGTTTCTTCCTTAAACAGTCAAGAATATGCGCATAGGCTCGACAACCGATCACTCGTAGATTATCTAGATTAGGTTTCTTTTTGTAAAATAATTCAAATGGAGTCTTGGTAGATGACCTTGAGAGTGTACGATTCAAGACATAAATAGAGCTTCGCAGAAATTCTCCCAATTTTAAATGTGACTTAATTTAAGGAAGTAGTCGTCGGCTTCCGATTTGCTCTTCATAAGATAAACCTTAGTCCAACCACTGAAGTCATCTTTGAATAAAACGAAACAGGTCTCTCCATTTGGTGTTGGAACGTTGACAAAACCGACATCAGAGTGAATGATTTCACCTACTTCTTTGGCTCTGCTACGACCTGTAGGAAATGGAGACCTATGCATTTTACCGAAAATGCATCCTTCACATAGGCCGTGTTCCAAATTTTCTTTCTTGAGAATCAAACCGTCGACAGAGTTACTTGATATCATCTTCAAAATAATTTTGTTGTTTAAATGAGCTAATCTTTGATGCCAGAGTGTGAGGGAGTTTTGAGCCTTTGCAGCAGTAGCCGTAGATACTTCTTTGCTTGGATTTTTGGCAACTATCTTCAAATGGTATAAGGATTGGCCAAGCCTTTGACCCACCGTAACGTCTTTACTGTTCTTCTTGAAATAGACATCATTGTCGATGAAGTGTGCGGTGATGCCAACTTCTGTTGCTGCACCAATAGGAAATAAATTTGTACCAAGTCCTGGGACGAAAAGAACATTTGTGAGTTCTCCTTCTTTTCTCTCGCCATCCACAAGGAAGTACACTTGAATCTTTCCTGCTCCAAGTACTGACAGCTGGGCTGATCCTATACCATTGACGTGCCATGTCCCTTGAGGAACTTCTTTGAAGGTAGTAAAAAAATTTCGTTGTTCAGACATGTGGTGCGTTGCGCCAGAATCAGCGTACCAGTCTGTCGGCTTTCTTGCTACGATACAGAAGGAAGACAAGGCAGAAAAACCATTATTGTCGTTGTTTAGGTTGCGGTTGTTATCGAATTTGTTCTGCCTTGAAGATCTTTGTTCTTCATTTCTTCCTTTGTTTCTGCACGTAAAAGACTTATGTCCTGGTTGGTTACACGCCCAGCAGTAAATTTGATCAAAGTTAGGGCCTTGGTGAAAGCCTTGAAATTGATATTTAAAAAAAATAAAAAAAAAAATTGGTCTGAAAATTTGTAGAATTTAAAGTTCGTACCTCTTCCACGAAAACCATTGTTACCGCCACGATAACCACCTCGATAACCACCTCTATAACCTGAAGAGCTGCCTCGATTACCTCTTAAGCCTGGATAGCCTCCTCTAACACCATTATAACTTTTGCTTGCTGCGTAGGCGTTCTCTGAATTACAATCAGCTACCTGCTGTTGCTTGTTGTTCGGGTGAAACGCAAAAAGGCAATATCTGCCGGATTTGGTCCGTTTGTTCTGCTTTTCATTCTTGTTTTTTCAAGTATTAGACGTGATGTAAGACTGGAAATCGAACGCTCTGCAAGCGGAACACTTTAACATGCCGAAATAAAGTTATAGTAGCTCGGAGGTAGCGTTTGAAGGATCCTCTCAATAAGTTGTTGATCGGTGACGGGAGCCTCAACACTCTTGAGTTCTTCTGCCATCTGTCTCATTCTATTGACATGAGCTGATACAGTGTGTCCTATTTTACGTAAAAGATTGATATAAAACTTTTGTTCTTCCCCTATATTAACTAAAGATGTTTTTTTTTTTTTTTTTTTTTTACCAGGGTCCATTAGATACTGAAAGAATTTTGCTGTGAGTTGACTTAAATTAGCCACTGCTACTTGTGCATATTCCTGAGCCAGTCTGTTCCAGCTGACGTGGCAGATCCTTCAATTGAAGTTTGATATGTTGGCTCGATATTGTAGTAAATAATGGAACAGGCATCAGTATCTCTTTCAATCCAAGTGTCGATAACATCTTGATTCGTTACTTCATTTTCATTGTTAAACGTCTGTATTGAGATAAAAACATCTGATTTAGTAATTTGGTTTTTCTTGTGTCAAAATCAAAAAATATAATATTCAGATTCAGATTCCCAATAACAATCAATTCATTCTGGAAATTCCAACAAGAAAAAAATTCATTTCTCAACAACATTCTTCACCTTATGGGTGGAATCCAGCAAAATTGAATTTAAAAAAAAATGTTCACTCGTCACCAATTCACTCGCACCTTATGGGTGGAATCCAGCAAAATTGCATAAAAAAAATGTTCACTCATCACCAATTCACTCGTTACCTTATGGGTGGAATCCAAAAAAAATCACTGGGATGTGATCGTCACCTCACGGGTGGTATCCAAAAAAAATATAAATCTGAACATTTACTATGACCAACCTCACCTTATGGGTGGAATCCCAAAAATTGACGTAACAGAATTCACTGTAGAAAATCTTATTTCCTACTCAGTGGAAATCAAACCTTAAATAACGATACCATCATATGCTTCTAAAAATTCATCTACTCATGCGAACAAAGTGTTTTGTTAAAGTAATTACCTCTGCTGGTTTTGGATCTTGTCCGAGCACAAGTTTTTCAAACTTCTTCTTTCTTAGTTTGAGCATGACATCATACCGCCATTGGGGAAAATTTATACCATTAAACTTTGCATAATCCCTCAATTCATTAGCAGATAAATTTTGAGTGGCCATTTTTAAACTAGATAAAAAAAACGTTATTCTGAGCCCATAACCTGTTAAGAATAATATTTGACAAGCAGTTTATCGAGTAGTGATAGTTTACTAAATAAGTTCAAACAGCAGATATATATATATTTAAATTACAATATATAGTTTACTTTTATACTTACTAGATTTAGAAACAAACCACTAGTTGAGAAATCAAAAAGCACGCGATAGAGTCAGTAGCTGTCAAAAGCTGTCTGAGAGAGAAGAGAAAGAGTAGGGAGTACTAAACAGCAACCCTATACCCAAGCGCATAATTTTCAAAAGAATGAAAGGAGAGAAGAGTTTGCCATATTTATTTAATGTCAACAGATTCCGCACATATTTTACATCAACACAGAATCAAATATACTTGTATTCAATGCGAATACACTGTGATATTATGAGTTTATACTTGTACATGTAAGCAGCATCAAATATACTTGTATTCAATGTGAATACACTGTGATATCATGAGTTTTACTTCTATACGTAAACAGGATCAAATATACTTGTATTCAATGTGAATACACTGTTATACCATGAGTTTTTACTTCTGTATGTATACTGCATCAAATATACTTGTATTCAATGTGATTACACTGTGATACCATGAGTTTTTACTTCTATATGTAAACAGCATCAAATATACTTGTATTCATTGTGAATACACTGTGAAACCATGACTTTATTCTTCTACATGTAAATAAATTCATTTATACTTGTATTCAATGTGAAAACACTGTGATATTATGAGTTTATACTTCTACATGTAAACAAAATGAAATATACTTGTATTCAATGTGAATACCCTGTGATACCACGAGTTTTTACTTCTATATGTTAACAGGATCTAATATACTTGTATTCATTGTGAATACACTGTGATACCATGACTTTATACTTCTACTTGTAAACAGAATCAAATATTCTTGTATTCAATGTGAATACACTGTGATATTATGAGTTTATTCTTCTACATGTAAACAGCATCAAATATACTTGTATTCAATGTGAATACACTGTGATACAATGAGATTTACTTCTATATGTAAACAGGATCAAATATACTTGTATTCAATGTAAATACACTGTGATACCATGAGTTTATACTTCTACATGTAAACAGCATCAAATATACTTTTATTCAATGTGAATACACTCTGATACCATGAGTTTATACTTCTACATGTAAACAGAATCAAATATACTTGTATTCAATGTGAATACACTGTTATACCATGAGTTTTTACTTCTGTTTGTATACTGCATCAAATATACTTGTATTCAATGTGATTACACTTTGATACCATGAGTTTTTACTTCTCTATGTTAACAGCATCAAATATACTTGTATTTAATGTGAATACACTGTGATATCATGAGTTTTTACTTCTATATGTAAACAGGTTCAAACATACTTGTATTCAATGTGAATACACTGTGATATTATGAGTTTATACTTCTACATGTAAACAAAATCAAATATACTTGTATTCATTGTGAATAACCTGTGATACCACGAGTTTTTACTTCTATATGTAAACAGGATCTAATATACTTGTATTCAATGTGAATACCCTGTGATACCATGACTTTATACTTTTACTTGTAAACAGAATCAAACATTCTTGTATTCAATGTGAATACACTGTGATGTTATGAGTTTATACTTCTACATGTAAACATAATCAAATATACTTGTATACAATGTGAATACACTGTTATACCATGAGTTTTTACTTCTGTATGTATACTGCATCAAATATAATTGTATTCAATGTGATTACACTGTGGTACCATGCGTTTATACTTCTACATGTAAACAGAATCAAATATTCTTGTATTCAATGTGAATATACTGTGATATTATGAGTTTATACTTCTACATGTAAAAAGCATCAAATATAATGGTATTTAATGTGAATACACTGTAAAACCAGGATTTTATAATTCTAAATTTAAACAGTATCAAATATACTTGTATTCAATGTGAATACACTGTGATACCATGATTTTTTACTTCTATATGCAAACAGAATCAAATATACTTGTATTCAATGTGAATACACTGCGATATTATGAGTTTATACTTCTTCATGTAAACAGAATCAAATATAATTGTATTCATTGTGAATACACTGTTATACCATGAGTTTTTACTTCTATATGTAAACAGAATCAAATATACTTGTATTCAATGTGAATACACTGTGATATTATGAGTTTATACTTCTACATGTAAACAGGATCAAATATACTTGTATTCAAAAAGAATACACTGTTATACCATGAGTTTATACTTCTACATGTAAACAGAATCAATTATACTTGTATTCAATGTGAACGCACTGTTATACCATGAGTTTTACTTCTATATGTAAACAGGATCAAATATACTTGTAGTCAATGTGAATATACTGTGATACCATGAGTTTGTACTTCTACATGTAAACATAATCTAATATACTTGTATTCAATGTGAGAACACTGTGATACCATGAGTTTTTACTTTTAGATGTAAACAGAATCAAATATACTTGTTTTCAATGTTAATACACTGTGATATTATGAGTTAATACTTTACGTGTAAATAGAATCAAATATACTTGTATTCAATGCAAATACGCTGTGATATTATGAGTTTATACTTCTACATGTAAACAACATCAAATATACTTGTATTCAATGCGAATACACTGTTATATTATGAGTTTATATTTCTACATGTAAACAGGATCAAATATACTTGTATTCAATGTGAATACACTCTAATACCATGAGTTTTACTTCTATATGTAAACAGGATCAAATATACTTGTTTTCAATGAGAATACACTGTGATATTATGAGTTTATACTTTACATGTAAACAGAATCAAATATACTTGTATTCAATGCGAATACACTGTGATATTATGAGTTTATATTTCTACTAAAACAGGATCAAATATACTTGTATTCAATGTGAATACACTCTGATACCATGAGTTTTATTTCTATATGTAAACAGGATCAAATATACTTGTATTCAATGTAATTACACTGTGATACCATGAGTTTAAACTTCTACATGTAAACAACATCAAATATACTTGTATTCAATGCGAATACACTGTTATATTATGAGTTTATATTTCTACATGTAAACCGGATCAAATATACTTGTTTTCAATGAGAATACACTGTGATTCCATGCGTTTATACTTTTACATGTAAACAGAATCAAATATACTTTTATTTAATGTGAATACATTGTTATATTATGGGTTTATACTTATACATGTAAACAGAATAAAATATATTTTTATTCAATGTGAATACACAGTGATACAATGAGTTTTAACTTTTATATGTAAACAGCATAAAATATACTTGTATTCAATGTGAATACACTGTGATATTATGAGTTTATACTTATACATGTAAACAGCATCAAATATACTTGTATTCAATGTGAATACATTGTGATACCATTGGTTTTTACTTCTATATGTAAACAGGATCAAATTAACTTGTATTCAATGTGAATGCACTGGGATACCATGAGTTTATTCTTCTACATGTAAATAGAATCATTTATACTTGTATTCAATTTGAAAACACTGTGATATTATGATTTTATACTTCTACATTGAACAAAATGAAATATACTTGTATTCAATGTGAATACCCTGTGATACCACGAGTTTTTACTTCTATATGTAAACAGGATCTAATATACTTGTATTCAATGTGAATACACTGTGATACCATGACTTTATACTTCTACTTGTAAACAGAATCAAATATTCTTGTATTCAATGTGAATACCTTGTGATATTATGAGTTTATACTTCTACATGTAAACATAATCAAATATACTTGTATACAATGTGAATACACTGTTATAACATGAGTTTTTACTTCTGTATGTATACTGCATCAAATATACTTGTATTCAATGTGATTACACTGTGATATCATGAGTTTTTACTTCTATATGTAAACAGGGTCAAATATACTTGTATTCAATGTGAATCCACTGTGGTACCATGAGTTTATACTTCTACATGTAAACAGAATCAAATATTCTTGTATTCAATGTGAATACACTGTGATATTATGAGTTTATACTTCTACATGTAAACAGCATCAAATATACTTTTAAACAATGTGAATACACTGTGATACCATGAGTTTATACTTCTATATGTAAACAGAATCATTTATACTTGTATTCAATGTGAATACCCTGTGATACCTTAAGTTTTTACTTCTATATGTAAACAGGATCAAATATACTTGTATTCAATGTGAATACACTCTGATACCATGAGTTTATACTTCTACATGTAAAAATCATCAAATATACTTGTATTCAATGTGAATACACTGTTATACCATGAGTTTATACTTCTACATGTAAACAAAATCAAATATTCTTGTATTCAATGTGAATACACTGTGATATTATGAGTTTATTCTTCTACATGTAAACAGAATCAAATATACTTGTATTCAATGTGAATACCCTGTGATAACATAAGTTTTTACTTCTATATGTAAACAGGATCAAATATACTTGTATTGAATATGAATACACTCTGTTACCAGGAGTTTATACTTCTACATGTAAACAGAATCAAATATACTTGTCTTCAATGAAAATACACTGTGATATTATGAGTTTATACTTCTACGTGTATTCAGAATCAAATATACTTGTATTCAATGTGAATACAATGTTATATTATGAGTTTATATTTCTACATGTAAACAGGATCAAATATACTTGTATTCAATGTGAATACACTCTAATACCATGAGTTTTACTTCTATATGTAAACAGGATCAAATATACTTGTTTTCAATGAGAATACACTGTGATATTATGAGTTTATACTTTACATGTAAACAGAATCAAATTTACTTGTATTCAATGCGAATACACTGTGATATTATGAGTTTATATTTCTACTAACACAGGATCAAATATACTTGTATTCAATGTGAATACACTCTGATACCATGAGTTTTATTTCTATATGTAAACAGGATCAAATATACTTGTATTCAATGCAAATATGCTGTGATATTATGAGTTTATACTTCTACATGTAAACAACATCAAATATACTTGTATTCAATGCGAATACACTGTTATATTATGAGTTTATATTTCTACATGTAAACAGGATCAAATATACTTGTTTTGAATGAGAATACACTGTGATTCCATGCGTTTATACTTTTACATGTAAACAGAATCAAATATACTTTTATTTAATGTGAATACACTGTTATATTATGGGTTTATACTTATACATGTAAACAGAATAAAATATATTTTTATTCAATGTGAATACACAGTGATACAATGAGTTTTTACTTTTATATGTAAACAGCATAAAATATACTTGTATTCAATGTGAATACACTGTGATATTATGAGTTTATACTTATACATGTAAACAGCATCAAATATACTTGTATTCAATGTGAATACATTGTGATACCATTGGTTTTTACTTCTATATGTTAACAGGATCAAATTAACTTGTATTCAATGTGAATGCACTGGGATACCATGAGTTTATTCTTCTACATGTAAATAGAATCATTTATACTTGTATTCAATTTGAAAACACTGTGATATTATGATTTTATACTTCTACATGTGAACAAAATGAAATATACTTGTATTCAATGTGAATACCCTGTGATACCACGAGTTTTTACTTCTATATGTAAACAGGATCTAATATACTTGTATTCAATGTGAATACACTGTGATACCATGACTTTATACTTCTACTTGTAAACAGAATCAAATATTCTTGTATTCAATGTGAATACCTTGTGATATTATGAGTTTATACTTCTACATGTAAACATAATCAAATATACTTGCATACAATGTGAATACACTGTTATAACATGAGTTTTTACTTCTGTATGTATACTGCATCAAATATACTTGTATTCAATGTGATTACACTGTGATATCATGAGTTTTTACTTCTATATGTAAACAGGGTCAAATATACTTGTATTCAATGTGAATCCACTGTGGTACCATGAGTTTATACTTCTACATGTAAACAGAATCAAATATTCTTGTATTCAATGTGAATACACTGTGATATTATGAGTTTATACTTCTACATGTAAACAGCATCAAATATACTTTTAAACGATGTGAATACACTGTGATACCATGAGTTTATACTTCTATATGTAAACAGAATCATTTTTACTTGTATTCAATGTGAATACCCTGTGATACCTTAAGTTTTTACTTCTATATGTAAACAGGATCAAATATACTTGTATTCAATGTGAATACACTCTGATACCATGAGTTTATACTTTTACATGTAAAAATCATCAAATATACTTGTATTCAATGTGAATACACTGTTATACCATGAGTTTATACTTCTACATGTAAACAAAATCAAATATTTTTGTATTCAATGTGAATACACTGTGATATTATGAGTTTATTCTTCTACATGTAAACAGAATCAAATATACTTGTATTCAATGTGAATACCCTGTGATAACATAAGTTTTTACTTCTATATGTAAACAGGATCAAATATACTTGTATTCAATATGAATACACTCTGATACCAGGAGTTTATACTTCTACATGTAAACAGAATCAAATATAGTTGTCTTCAATGAAAATACACTGTGATATTATGAGTTTATACTTCTACGTGTATTCAGAATCAAATATACTTGTATTCAATGTGAATACAATGTTATATTATGAGTTTATATTTCTACATGTAAACAGGATCAAATATACTTGTATTCAATGTGAATACACTCTAATACCATGAGTTTTACTCCTATATGTAAACAGGATCAAATATACTTGTTTTCAATGAGAATACACTGTGATATTATGAGTTTATACTTTACATGTAAACAGAATCAAATATACTTGTATTCAATGCGAATACACTGTGATATTATGAGTTTATATTTCTACTAAAACAGGATCAAATATACTTGTATTCAATGTGAATACACTCTGATACCATGAGTTTTATTTCTATATATAAACAGGATCAAATATACTTGTATTCAATGCAAATACTCTGTGATATTATGAGTTTATACTTCTACATGTAAACAACATCAAATATACTTGTATTCAATGCGAATACACTGTTATATTATGAGTTTATATTTCTACATGTAAACCGGATCAAATATACTTGTTTTCAATGAGAATACACTGTGATTCCATGCGTTTATACTTTTACATGTAAACAGAATCAAATATACGTTTATTTAATGTGAATACACTGTTATATTATGGGTTTATACTTATACATGTAAACAGAATAAAATATATTTTTATTCAATGTGAATACACAGTGATACAATGAGTTTTTACTTTTATATGTAAACAGCATAAAATATACTTGTATTCAATGTGAATACACTGTGATATTATGAGTTTATACTTATACATGTAAACAGCATCAAATATACTTGTATTCAATGTGAATACATTGTGATACCATTGGTTTTTACTTCTATATGTAAACAGGATCAAATTAACTTGTATTCAATGTGAATGCACTGGGATACCATGAGTTTATTCTTCTACATGTAAATAGAATCATTTATAGTTGTATTCAATTTGAAAACACTGTGATATTATGATTTTATACTTCTACATGTGAACAAAATGAAATATACTTGTATTCAATGTGAATACCCTGTGATACCACGAGTTTTTACTTCTATATGTAAACAGGATCTAATATACTTGTATTCAATGTGAATACACTGTGATACCATGACTTTATACTTCTACTTGTAAACAGAATCAAATATTCTTGTATTCAATGTGAATACCTTGTGATATTATGAGTTTATACTTCTACATGTAAACATAATCTAATATACTTGTATACAATGTGAATACACTGTTATAACATGAGTTTTTACTTCTGTATGTATACTGCATCAAATATACTTGTATTCAATGTGATTACACTGTGATATCATGAGTTTTTACTTCTATATGTAAACAGGGTCAAATATACTTGTATTCAATGTGAATCCACTGTGGTACCATGAGTTTATACTTCTACATGTAAACAGAATCAAATATTCTTGTATTCAATGTGAATACACTGTGATATTATGAGTTTATACTTCTACATGTAAACAGCATCAAATATACTTTTAAACAATGTGAATACACTGTGATACCATGAGTTTATACTTCTATATGTAAACAGAATCATTTATACTTGTATTCAATGTGAATACCCTGTGATACCTTAAGTTTTTACTTCTATATGTAAACAGGATCAAATATACTTGTATTCAATGTGAATACACTCTGATACCATGAGTTTATACTTCTACATGTAAAAATCATCAAATATACTTGTATTCAATGTGAATACACTGTTATACCATGAGTTTATACTTCTACATGTAAACAAAATCAAATATTCTTGTATTCAATGTGAATACACTGTGATATTATGAGTTTATTCTTCTACATGTAAACAGAATCAAATATACTTGTATTCAATGTGAATACCCTGTGATAACATAAGTTTTTACTTCTATATGTAAACAGGATCAAATATACTTGTATTCAATATGAATACACTCTGATACCAGGAGTTTATACTTCTACATGTAAACAGAATCAAATATACTTGTCTTCAATGAAAATACACTGTGATATTATGAGTTTATACTTCTACGTGTATTCAGAATCAAATATACTTGTATTCAATATGAATACAATGTTATATTATGAGTTTATATTTCTACATGTAAACAGGATCAAATATACTTGTATTCAATGTGAATACACTCTAATACCATGAGTTTTACTTCTATATGTAAACAGGATCAAATATACTTGTTTTCAATGAGAATACACTGTGATATTATGAGTTTATACTTTACATGTAAACAGAATCAAATATACTTGTATTCAATACGAATACACTGTGATATTATGAGTTTAAATTTCTACTAAAACAGGATCAAATATACTTGTATTCAATGTGAATACACTCTGATACCATGAGTTTTATTTCTATATGTAAACAGGATCAAATATACTTGTATTCAATGCAAATACGCTGTGATATTATGAGTTTATACTTCTACATGTAAACAACATCAAATATACTTGTATTCAATGCGAATACACTTAATATGAGTTTTTTTTTTTTTATTTAAACCGGATCAAATATATTTGTATTCAATGCGAATACACTGTGATTCCATGCGTTTATACTTTTACATGTAAACAGAATCAAATATACTTTTATTTAATGTGAATACACTGTTATATTATGGGTTTATACTTATACATGTAAACAGAATAAAATATATTTTTATTCAATGTGAATACACAGTGATACAATGAGTTTTTACTTTTATATGTAAACAGCATAAAATATACTTGTATTCAATGTGAATACACTGTGATATTATGAGTTTATACTTATACATGTAAACAGCATCAAATATACTTGTATTCAATGTGAATACATTGTGATACCATTGGTTTTTACTTCTATATGTAAACAGGATCAAATTAACTTGTATTCAATGTGAATGCACTGGGATACCATGAGTTTATTCTTCTACATGTAAATAGAATCATTTATACTTGTATTCAATTTGAAAACACTGTGATATTATGGTTTTATACTTCTACATGTGAACAAAATGAAATATACTTGCATTCAATGTGAATACCCTGTGATACCACGAGTTTTTACTTATATATTTATACAGGATCAAATATACCTGTATTCAATGTGAATAAACTGTAATACCATGAGTTTATACTTCTACATGCAAAAAGCATATAATATACTTGTATTCAATGTGAATACACTGTGATACCATGAGTTTTTACTTCTACATGTAAACAGCATCAAATATACTTGTATTCAATGTGAATACACTGTGATACCATGAGTTTTTACTTCTATATGTAAACAGCATCAAATATTCTTGTATTCAATGTGAATACACTGTGATACCATGAGTTTTTACTTCTATATGTAAACAGGATCAAATATACTTTTATTCAATGTGAATACACTGTGATATTATTAGTTTATACTTCTACATGTAAACAGCATCAAATAGACTTGTATTCAATGTGAATACACTGTGATACCATGAGTTTTTACTTATATATTTATACAGGATCAAATATTCTTGTATTCAATGTGAATACACTGTGATATTATGAGTTTTACTTCAACATGTAAACAGCATAAAATATACTTGTATTCAATGTGAATACAGAGTTATACCATGAGTTTTTACATCTATATGTAAACAGGATCATATAATCTTGTATTCAATTTGAATACACTGTGATGTTATGAGTTTATACTTCTACATGTAAACAGCATCAAATATACTTGTATTCATTGTGAATACACTGTTATACCATGAGTTTTTACTTCCATAAGTAAACAACATCATATATACTTGTATTCAATGTGAATACACTGTCATACCATGAGTTTATACTTCTACATGTTAACAGAATCAAATATACTTGAATTCAATGTGCATACACTGTGATATTATGAGTTTATACTTCTACATGTAAACAGCATCAAATATACTTGTATTCAATGTGAATACACTGTGATACCATGAGTTTTTACTTATATATTTATACAGGATCAAATATACTTGTATTGAATGTGAATACACTGTGATATTATGAGTTGATACTTCTACATGTAAACAGCATCAAATATACTTGTATTCAATGTGAATACACTGTGATACTATGAGTTTATACTTCTACGTGTAAAGAGCATCAAATATACTTGTATTCAATGTGAATACAATGTTATTTTCTGAGTTTATTCTTCTACATGTAAACTGCATTAAATATACTTGTTTTAAATGTGAATACACTGTGATACCACGAGTTTTTACATCTATATGTTAACAGGATCAAATATACTTGTATTCTATGTGAATACACTTTGATATTGTCGCACCCACTTCTTGATGCGGTTTCTATTGCCGGTGTTGTCCTGTGTTGATTTTCCGTTAATTGATTGAAAACCAAAGGTTGATGTGGCCTTAATTCAGTTGTCGCTGAACTTTGAGTTTGATTCTGATATAAATGGGGATGTAACCTTCTACTTGGCTCTCTCGGGCAACTTGGTTCACGCGGGTTCAGCCACTTTCGCATTCACAACAAATTTTCACTGAATCACTAATAACACTTCTAATGGCTTGCCACTGTTACAATATTCTATCTGCTTTCCCCCCTCTTTGCGTCACTCTCAGATCTTTACGACCGACAAAATCGCTTTTAAACAGCTGCTCCAAAAAGTTGTCTTCCTAGACCAAAAAATACCGCTATCCTATAAATTTTGCCTATATGGCTTCCACAAACTGGTGCAAAAATACCCTCCAAAAAAAATGTTTCTAAATACCTTCCGTGGTAGCGTTATAAAAATACACCGGCAATCAACAAAAACAGCTTCAACAAGCCCCACCGGAGACAAGAATTCAGTTGTCCACCAGATTTCCAATTTTCTCAAAAAAGTTTCACTCCTATCAAATACTTATTCACTCCACACAAAAAAAAAAAAAAACCCCAAACTACAAATGTTTCCCCAATTTTCAAGCTCGCAGTACTCTAGAGTACAGAAAGGATACAATAATCAATTTTTCTCCAAACTCCGCGAGTTGTCGTTTGTGGCTCCGTGTACAAACAATTTAAGGTTTTAAGACCAGTTTGTTTAATGCCGCTTGTGGCAGAGCCCCTAGACAAACTACACCCCTCGCATAAGTTTAAAAAAAAATAGTCAAATTGTTTTACCTTTGCTGTTACCCTGCTTCTCCACCACTTGTCGCACCCACTTCTTGATGCGGCACTTTCTTTAATGGGACACGGGGGTTTTCTTAAAAGACAGTGTATTCGGTGAGACGAGCACGAAACGTATACACTGACAAGGGGAAGTACGAACTGCGAGAGCGGATGCTAGTAGGCCTGGCTTTTTATACGCAAGGCCTACTAGATGACGCGGGAAGTAAAACCTATTGTGATGGTCAAGCAGATTGCCTGGTTGACCCCTTTTGGGCCAAGGTGACACATCACGGAAGAGAAAGCGTGAGCTATCCCCCTCCGTGCTACGTCCCTTCCTAGCCATTAACACGTGGATGTCCGACCTGCTGGTTAATCGGACATACACGTGTCATTATTGCTTTGCGTATGCCTGGCCCGTTGCTAGGCCAGACCTACCCGTGACAATATTATGAGTTTATACTTCTAAATGTAAACAGCATCAAATATACTTGTATTCAATGTGAATACACTGTTATAACATGAGTTTTTACTTCCATAAGTAAACAATATCAAACATACTTGTATTCAATGTGAATACACTGTGATATTATTAGTTTATACTTCTACATGTAAACAGCATCAAATATACTTGTATTCATTGTGAATACACTGTTATACCATGAGTTTTTACTTCCATAAGTAAACAACATCATATATACTTGTATTCAATGTGAATACACTGTCATACCATGAGTTTATACTTCTACATGTTAACAGAATCAAATATACTTGAATTCAATGTGCATACACTGTGATATTATGAGTTTATACTTCTACATGTAAACAGCATCAAATATACTTGTATTTAATGTGAATACACTGTGATACTATGAGTTTATACTTCTACGTGTAAAGAGCATCAAATATACTTGTATTCAATGTGAATACAATGTTATATTCTGAGTTTATTCTTCTACATGTAAACTGCATTTAATATACTTGTTTTAAATGTGAATACACTGTGATACCACGAGTTTTTACTTCTATATGTTAACAGGATCAAATATACTTGTATTCAATGTGAATACACTTTGATATTATGAGTTTATACTTCGAAATGTAAACAGCATCAAATATACTTGTATTCAATGTGAATACACTGTTATAACATGAGTTTTTACTTCCATAAGTAAACAATATCAAATATACTTGTATTCAATGTGAATACACTGTGATATTATTAGTTTATACTTCTACATGTAAACAGCATCAAATACACTTGTGTTCAATGTGAATACACTGTGATACCATGAGTTTTTACTTATATATTTATACAGGATCAAATATACTTGTATTGAATGTGAATACACTGTGATATTATGAGTTGATACTTCTACATGTAAACAGCATCAAAAATACTTGTATTCAATGTGAATACACTGTGATACTATGAGTTTATACTTCTACGTGTAAAGAGCATCAAATATACTTGTATTCAATGTGAATACAATGTTATATTCTGAGTTTATACTTCTACATGTAAACTGCATTAAATATACTGGTATTAAATGTGAATACACTGTGATACCATGAGTTTTTACTTCTATATGTAAACAGGATCAAATATACTTGTATTCAATATGAAAACCCTGTTATATTATGACTTTATATTGCTACATGTAAACAGCATCAAATATACTTGTATTCAATGTTAATACACTGTTATACAATGAGTTTTTACTTCCATAAGTAAACAACATCATATATACTTGTATTCAATGTGAATACACTGTGATACTTTGAGTTTATACTTCTATTTGTAAAGAGCATCAAATATACTTGTATTCAATGTGAATACAATGTTATATTCTGAGTTTATTCTTCTACATGTAAACTGCATTAAATATACTTGTTTTAAATGTGAATACACTGTGATACCACGAGTTTTTACATCTATATGTTAACAGGATCAAATATACTTGTATTCAATGTGAATACACTTTGATATTATGAGTTTATACTTCTAAATGTAAACAGCATCAAATATACTTGTATTCAATGTGAATACACTGTTAAACATGAGTTTTTACTTCCATAAGTAAACAATATCAAATATACTTGTATTCAATGTGAATACACTGTGATATTATTAGTTTATACTTCTACATGTAAACAGCATCAAATATACTTGTATTCAATGTGAATACACTGTGATACTATGAGTTTATACTTCTACGTGTAAAGAGCATCAAATATACTTGTATTCAATGTGAATACAATGTTATATTCTGAGTTTATACTTCTACATGTAAACTGCATTAAATATACTGGTATTAAATGTGAATACACTGTGATACCATGAGTTTTTACTTCTATATGTAAACAGGATCAAATATACTTGTATTCAATATGAAAACACTGTTATATTATGACTTTATATTGCTACATGTAAACAGCATCAAATATACCTGTATTCAATGTGAATACACTGTTATACCATAAATTTTTACTTCTATATGTAAAAAGCATCAAATATACTTGTATTCAATGTGAATACACTGTTATATTATGAGTTTATACTTCTAAATGTAAACAGCATCAAATATACTTGTATTCAATGTGAATAAACAGTTATACCATGAGCCAACGCTGTTCTGTCGGCTGAAAACTATATAAGCCGTGCCTATACTGACGGAGGGGAGAAATAGGACCCATCTAGCGGAGAAATAGGACCCTAAAAAGAAAGTTTGAAAAAGGGGTCCTATTTCACCGGGGCCTATTTCTCCATGGCTTTTTTTTGGGTCCTATATCTCCGGGTCCTATTTGTCGGGGTCCTATTTCTCCGGCTACCCACGAGTTTTTACTTCTATATGTAAAAAGCATCAAATATTCTTGTATTCAATGTGAATACACCGCTATTCGATGAGTTTTTACTTCTATAAGTAAACAGCATCAAATATACTTGTATTCAATGTGAATACACTGTGATGCCATGAGTTCATACAGTACCCGCAAAAAGTGTCCGAACGCGGGCCTTGTTTTGGACTTTTTTACATTGAGTCTTACGGCGGCGGGTACCTAGCGCGGACCGGGAAATCGGGCTCAAATATGTCAGCAAAGCAATTAAATTTTACAGTTTTGCTGACAAAATAACAAGCTATAGGGTACTAATTTTTTAATTTTTTTTCTAATAGAATTTGTTGACCAGCATGCTGGTCAACAAATAAACGAACACTGCCCCTAATTTCTATAGCGTCTTATGGCACCATGCCCTATTTATAGATATTTATTTCGTATGTAAGGAATCATTATGTACATAATACAATTATTCCGTTACATAAAGAACTCTTTCGTTAATATTCTATGTTAATGGCTATAGTGTAATATCAATATTTAATTAAGGAGAATTTTTTTAAACAGGGAAGGTCATATCTTGTTACCCGACAAAACTAGTTGAATTTTTTTCCACCAGGGGCGATGTATTCGCCCAGTAGTTTTTTGACAGCTAACTATCTGTGGTGACAGCAGTCGCTATTTTTTGTAGACAAATCCTTGTCGAGTTTTTGAAAAGTGTTTCTCCTTTTGTCAAACAGATTCAGGTATTCATTTTAAATAGTATATAGTAAACAAAAAACCTTTTCGTTTGTAAAACCAGCGCCCCTGGTGGAAAAAAATTAAACTAGTTTTGTCGGGTAACAAGATATGACCTTCCCTGTTTATAAAAAATTCTCCTTAATTAAATATTGATATTACACTATAGCCATTAACATAGAATATTAACGAAAGAGTTCTTTATGTAACGGAATAATTGTATTATGTACATAATGATTCCTTACATACGAAATAAATATCTATAAATAGGGCATGGTGCCATAAGACGCTATAGAAATTAGGGGCAGTGTTCGTTTATTTGTTGACCAGCATGCTGGTCAACAAATCCTATTAGAAAAAAAATTAAAAAATTAGTACCCTATAGCTTGTTATTTTGTCAGCAAAACTGTAAAATTTAATTGCTTTGCTGACATATTTGAGCCCGATTTCCCGGTCCGCGCTAGGTACCCGCCGCCGTAAGACTCAATGTAAAAAAGTCCAAAACAAGGCCCGCGTTCGGACACTTTTTGCGGGTACTGTACTTCTACATGTAAACAGCATCAAATATACTTGTATTCAATGTGAATTTACTGCTATACCATGAGTTTTTACTTGTATATGTAAACAGCATCAAATATACTTGTATTCAATGTGAATACACTGTCATATTATGAGTTTATACTTCTACATGTAAACAGCATATAATATACTTGTATTCAGTGTGAATACACTGTGATACCATGAGTTTTTACTTGTATATGTAAACAGCATCAAATATACTTGTATTCAATGTGAATACACTGTCATATTATGAGTTTATACTTCTACATGTAAACAGCATAAAATATACTTGAATTCAATGTGAATACACTGTGATACCATGAGTTTATACTTTTACATGTAAACAACATAAAATATACTTGTATTCAATGTGAATACACTGTGATACCATGAGTTTTTACTTCTATATGTAAACAGGATCAAATATGCTTGTAAAATTGCAATGTGAATACACTGTGATATTATGAGTTTATACTTCTACATGTAAACAGCATGAAATATTCTTGTATGAACATGGCTTCCCTTAACGTCAAAAATAGTTTTGACTTGCTTGCCAAGCCTTTGATTGGGTGGAAATCATCACGTGACAGTTAATTTTTTTTATCAGGCGTCCATTTTCTGTTTTTATCTCTTACTTACTTAGTGTCAAAATGAACGAAGCAGAACCCAAAAGTAAACGACTGAAGATGGATGAATATAACGAAAGGAAAAAACTTGAGAGAAGGAAAAAAAGTCCTTTTCCTGGTACCAGAGGGTATGGTAGTTGTAATTCCAATGCTCTTCTGAACAAAACTGGTATCGGAGCTCAATTGCTTAAATTTAGGAGTGAAAAGAGAAAACGAGAATGTTGTTTAAAGAAAGCTGATCGAAATTCGTAGTCTGGTGAGCTTTTTCATGTATATAGAATTGAGATGATAGTGTTTATGTTTTGCGATAAATATGTTTTTGTATTTGTGTGTGATTGTTTACTTTGAGTTTTTTTATTTGTTGTTTGTTTTCAGAGAAAGGTGAAAATGCAAACATTCTAGACACAGAGATAGATGTTGTTGCTTCTCTTGCATCTTTTAAGGATTATATGGAAACATCCATTGGAATAAGTGAGTTGCATCGTTTACTTTGTTGTTGGTGATTTGTTCTTCAAATATTTTAAAAGTTCGTATAAACAAGTTCTCTTCAAAATATGTTTGAAGACATTGTAGTAGAAGAAAATAAGTTAACAGTTCAACAAAGAAATCCAAAGAAATCATGGAAAGAACGTGTGGAATCCATGGAAAAAGCTTGGAAAGACGTTTTTAAAACCCTCCTGAATGACGTTTTTGCCAGACAGGCATTTTATATTTCGCCTTGTGGAAAGTGTGGTTGTAAGCTGCCGAGGTTTGTCATTCGATGCAAAACTTGTTCCATTTTCTATTGTGAAGACTGTGATTTAAAACACCACGAAAAACATTTGTTTCATCAACGAACGCTAGCAACAGCAACATCGTCAACCTGTTTACTCGTCCACCAATTTATCAATGCAAAGGGAGAACTATTTTCAAAAGGTTTTACGTAAAAAAATACTGTTGAACATAAATAATTTTATTATTTGTTTGTTATAGATATTTCAATTCTTTGCTTTAAACCCGAAAAATGCTCTAACTGTGATGGCCAAGAACAGTTGGAAATTTTACCAGGCGATGAAAACATAGCAGTTGTCAACAAAGATGGTATTTTTTCAAAAATAATTGCAATTCATTTTATACATAGCTTTTTTTTTACATTTAGGGCGGTTTGATTTAAAATCAGCAAAATTCTTTTGTTCTTATTGCAAATTGGTCACTAAAGCGTCAATCATTGACTATATTTGTTCTGGATATTAGCCAGGAGACCCTAATAATATATCCTACTTAATTTCTGAGGATTTATTACGGTTTTCGTACCTTACTAAACACAACATGCCTGGTACCTCTCTAAACAAGTTCTTGGAAACCCTTGAGACGCTGTTTGAAGGGTTTACACCGGTAAACATAATGTTATATTTAATTTATCTAAATTATTTAATCTAGATTTTGATTTGTAGTTCAAGCCAATCAATAAAATTCATTTTCAGAATGCTAGTCGTCACTACGAAACTCTTATGCACCTTATTGACAACAAAATCAAGCTAAGAGACAAAACACTCTGTTTTAGTTGTAAAGGTATTATGCTTGCTTCTCATCCGGACGGAAATTTCAAACTTTATCGCCTGCGTTCTGCTTTGGGGTTGTAACTTTTTTTGCACAAATTCTTCCTGAAAATTTTCAATTATCATTTAAACATACAGATTAAACCTGACTTCTTTGTACGGAAATGCGGTTATTGCTTATGATGAAGACATCGAGAAACACAAGTCGTTGATCGACTCCAAAATTTTTAAAGTACACCCAGGTTTCTTTCTTCACCGATATAATAATGTTTTGTTTTTTAGAGCAAGTCAAGTGAAACTTGTGGTGATTCAATTTTCAAGGCAGCAAGATCCGACGCAAGAAAAATATAAAAAATTAGACGAGACTGGGATCATGATGCGAACATGCAGACACGGCATCGTAGACAAGGCCGTTAATATGCATCAAGGAGAAACTTTTCGCCATACGCATTTTATTCCCGTTGATCTTCCAGAAAAAAAATTTTCTTTTCTTTGCGGCGATGTTATGTGCCGTTATTGGAAGTGGGCCCAAAAGGTTGCGCTACTCTTTCCTGAATTTCAGCCAATGATTAAAGGCATGAAGCCATTTCTTGGAAGAATGCATGCAAAAGTGCACGTATGGTACTGCCAGGTAAATTATTCGATTCGGATCAATAAATCATGCTGTATTTTAAGACGATCCTAAATTTCAGATTCTTTGGGTTGGACATTGGATGTTAGATGCTGCACTGACACTTGGAGAAGAGCAGGAACAGGTGTTCTCTAAAATGTCAAGATATGGCAGCGTGACGAAACATATGGGAGGAGCAAGTAATCATATACTTAATGTAACAAACAATCAGAAATAGTTTTTCAATTACTCTTATATTCATATCGCAGGGACCATATAACCGCTGCTGTTTTTTCTGGAATGCGCAAAAGGAAAACGGAATGGTTCATCAACTTGTTAAAAGAAGGAAAAGAGTATGAAATTCCATGATTTGTTTTATACTACGATAAATATTTATATATCGACTACTTTGGCTTGAAATCAAATAAAGATTTCTAGTAAGCAGCTTAAAAGTGATTTTGAAACATACCATTTAAACGCTGAGGTACTTCCCAGGCTTCTTGAGGAACTGAGGAAGACAGCAGAAGATTACAAAAGTATTACTCATGCTACTTAACTTGAAAGGTTTCTGAAAGTAAATTCATTGCATTTTATGATAGCGGGAAGGAAACAAAGCAAAGATGATGAGTCTCCGTTACAAATGGCTCAAAAGGCTCTTGAAGGATATAACGCACATCAAAATCCTTAAAAGCCGAGTCTCCAGGATTGCCACTACATCCGAAAAAAGGATTAAAATGAGAAAGGCAATGACACTAATGTCCAAAAAAAAACGCCGATCTCATAAAATTCATCAATGCAAATTCCGAGTACAACATCACTGAAGAAAGCTTGCTAAATGGCCATTTTCCGTGGCAAAACTATGAACCATCTACCAGCAAATCAAGCAGTATTTAGCATTTGTTTAAAACATTTTATAACGTGCTGAGAAAAAAAATTTCCTTGTAGCGACCTTTCACGAAAAATTCCAGATTATTGACAATTGGATGTTGCTGTTGCGCTCAAACGAAGAAGTGTTGCAGTCAGAAAAAGAGATGCGCAACTTTGTGAATTCTATCATGTGACAGAAATCCTTACTGGAAACAGAAATTAAGTCCCACGTTTCCTTGATCTCTTCTACTAGTTCAACAACAAAAGAAAATAGGATCGTGCAAGAAAAGACCGTTCTTATAACGCATGAGTTAACTAGGAAACATGAAATGTTGATTTATGCCGTTGCTACATTTCAAGAGATCGACGAAAATTTTGCAGATAGCCCTGGCACAAGGAGTTTATTTTCTTCAAACTCAAAAAGTTTTAGAACGGAAGAAGCAAATGAGGAACACGACGACAATTTTTCAGATGCAGAAATCCTAGACGATTCGCCTGATGACGAAACGTCCGACAACTGGTATGATGACGAAGAAATTCCTTATTAAAACCGGTGTTTGAGATCTAATCAATAAAATCGACTTTATTCGTGTATCTTAGTGGTAGTTTTTTATCAATCAATGAAACACGGGCACACCCATTCCGAGAATAAAACGGTTTTTTTTATTCAATATATGTTTGTGCTGATCGGTGCGAAATATTTTTCTTGCTAGACGTAAAACACATTTGATAACACCACAAAAAGGTAAGAAGTAGGTAGTGGTAATCATTATTATTATTTCTTAATTAAATGGAAATGTCTACGTTTTAGCTACAAATCGGTTGGATGACTAGTTAAAACCTCAGAGTTCTTGATTCACAAAACGTACAACATTTAATTTATTTTTGACGTGATTACAAAGTTGTTGCCAAAATTAGAAGTTTGATTTCTTTAAAAACATTTTTTTTAAATATTATGTCATATGTCGCAAGTATTTCACACTGTAATAAACAAAATATTGAAATTTTAATGGTGAAATTATTTGATTTCTGCCGTATAATGAAAAAAAATGCCCGTAGTAGTGACTAGAAGGTTATGTTAAAAACGATTAATAGAGAATGTGAAAAGATTTAGAGGAGGCGCTTCATCAAAATGTCCGTCATCAGAAGCATCAGGAAGGGGTAAATTTTGATAACAATTTTCGATCAACAACTAAAACAATAGCTATCTAAGTATTGTCTAATAGAAAAACATTCTCAAGATGATGCGGCATGTTAGAAGTCTTTTTTATGGTTTTAGTGTAGGTTGAGACTCAAACGATAGACTTAAAGTTAACTTTTTTTTCATCTTTCCCTCCCTCTAGTAAGTATAAAAAATCTTATATTTATTTGCGGCTGAGACTTTATCGATGCATCTACATTAGTTTAACGGCAATCAATAGCTCTCAGTAAAGACTATCGAATCGGTTAATTTGATAACAAAATAGTTAAAAGATAAGAATTCCCATGAAAACATTTGGTTTCATTTCATCTTCATATATCTCTAGCTTAAGCGCAATACTCGACCCAAAAGACGAAACGCAAAAAAAAATAAATTTAGGGTTTATGGACTTTTTACCTATGTAATATTTTTTAGCGAGTTTGTATGAGTTCATAGCCCTTGTCGAGGGCTATCAATTACTGTTAAGTTTATGAAAATGCGTCTAATGGTTACTCCGAAAATAAATATTGGATTTTTGAATTTTCCGGGGGGGGAGGGGGAGGAAGAGATATCGAAAAACATCTAATTTTGCGCACATCGTTTGGGTCTTACTGTACACCAAAACGGTAAAAAAATACATTTTAAACATTACTCGTCATCACCTGCCCATATTGTATCAGAACATATTTCGATACTTATAGTTTTGGATAAGAAATAGCATAAAAAATTTACCTCTTCCCCACCCTCCGGGGGGGAGGATTCCCCGATTGCCGCCATTTATATAGTCCCTAAATTAACTCGTTTCATATTGTCTCTTTCTCTTATTTTTCTTTTAACAAACCATAAATCGTTTCATATTGTCTCTTTATTTTAGTCGTTTTTTTATGTATCATCATGAAGTCCCTTTAATGAGGAATTCCAGTCGTTTTAGGATTAACTAATGCACATGGAAAGCACTTGTCAGACATTTTCACGATTTATGGTCTACATTTTGTTTATTATGGTATGAAAAATAATAACTACATTAGACGTACACATAGACACACACACATATAGTATGTTAATATAGAAACATCTTCAAATAGGAAATCTCTTTTTAGGCGACCACTTTTTATTTTATCTTCTAGGACGAATATAAAGTTTTGAGCTTTAAAGTTCCCACCTGCAGGGAAATCATTACAGGATTAACTTCTGTGGAGCTAAAAATGATTATTTTATTTTGATTCCTCCCGTTTTTTGTCCATCAGTTTCCGATGTACATACCGGTTGAAACATTTTATTATTAAACACAATCGAGATCATGAACGACGCCGTACGTAAGTCAACCACTTGAGATTACAACAATAATTTTGAAATTGCGAGTCTTTCAACTGTCAATTTGCATTCACTACAATGATTCCAACGTGTGACCTGTTCTCTGCTAGCATTACGACTCTTTCCTAGGATACTGGACAAACTTCTAAAATACTGACTTGTAGAAAAAAATCAGAAAAGAATAAAAATCTACTGCAGAGAAATACAACAAACTTTAATATTACGTTTTAGGAAAATGAATTCTGGATATTGATAGTTCTATATTCTGTTTTTTTTGGTTCTCCTGATCCAACGAAACAAGCAAAAGAACTATCAATCATTGACGCCACTGCAAATTGAAAGTCATACATAAATTGTTTCAAATGCAATGGCTATGGTGGAGTCATAGTTCCGACACCACATTACATTTCAGACTTGATCTGGCTTCAGACAAAGAAAGGAATATTATTACATAGTTTATGTGAATGAATGAGTAGGAGTGTTACTTTCTATAGTTTTCGTTGTGCGTTGCCTTCTGGTTCCTTCAATTACCATAAAGAAAGTACTGGATATTAAATTTCTCATTGAGGCTGAACTTCTGTGCTCTTCAGAGCTTTCCCATGGTATAGGATTACTGGTACGCGTACATAAGAGGGCGCAAATGGGACGAAAACTGGAATATTCTGAATTGACAACTCTGGCCGGGTGTGTAACTGTGTAGACTACTTTAACATGGGCTCTTATGGGACTACCCCTTTTGAACTGTTACATTAAGGTGTTTGAATTTTTTTTTTCATTTAGAAAAATTTTTATCGTTCGAAGAATTAATTTTTATGCAAAGTTCATTTTTTGGATTTTAATTTTAAAATGTTTGTATAAAAAAAAAATAAAAATGGTCCAAGAATTTCTGAAAGTCTTTAACTTTCCACTTCTGCTAGACAGTTCCACATTATATATTAAAAGCGGAATTTGTTCTTTGGAGCAGTTACGTTTGCGTCTCGTTGGACGTAGATTGTTTACATTTTGGCTTTCGCCATTGTTTGCAGCCCGAATTTCAAAATAAAACGATAATTAAGTTGTCGTCGTTTGATTTTTAAACAATTTATTTGAGATGAGCAGTGCAATCACCATGGCAATCACTTCCAAAGAACAAATCCCGCTTTTAATATATAATGTGGAACTGTCTAGCAGAAGTGGAAAGTTAAAGACTTTCAGAAATTCCTTGGACCATTTTTATTTTTTTTTTATTATACAAGCATTTTTAAATTAAAATCCAAAAAATGAACTTTGCATAAAAATTAATTCTACGCACGATAAAATTTTTTTAAATGAAAAAAAAAATTCAAACACCTTAATGTAACAGTTCAAAACGGGTAGTCCCATAAGAGCCCATGTTAAAGTAGTCTACACAGTTACACACCCGGCCAGAGTTGTCAATTCAGAATATTCCAGTTTTCGTCCCATTTTCCCAGACGAGGGTCTCTGGAAATACGCCTACCAGTAACCCTATAACATGGCTTTCCTTTAGCCTCTGTAGAGTTACTATTATAGCAGTTTTTTTGCCTTACTTCGGATTCTTTCTCTATTTATAGCTTTCTGTTTTAAATTAAAGAAACACAACATGGTAAACATTGGGACTAATCTTTAAAAACCATGTGTCTACCAACACTTACCGGTATCAGTATCAAATTCAGCATCGCTAAACACACTCAAGAAAAAATCACAAAAACATTCAATAAGTTCATTACAAGTATCAAGATCGTCGAACGAATTTAACACTTAATTTCTTACCACTAAAATATTTCCCCAATCCCTTATTTTGTAATAAAATTCTGCAAATTGTAATAAACAAAAACGCCACGGTGTGTTACGGCCCCTCAACAGGCGGCCCGTAAACTGTAACACGTTTCAACCAGCCATGGCCAGTGGCACCTAGGGCTCGGCCCCGGTTCTTGAAAACCCGGTTTACCCGCGGTTCGTCGCCAAAAAAAAGTCGCAAATGAGCGATCCGGGTAGTCTATTTGCGAAAGTGGGTAGCCTGGATGGATTTGATGGGCAAACCGGGTATACCCACCACCATCTTGGAAAATGGCGGCTTGCAAAGCCCCAAGTTAAATTAAAAGGTAGTGTAGCAAAAAAAAATTTTTTGTGGCGGGAAATTCAAAGGGCGTCACTAGATTTCAGGGAAAAACTCGAGTAATCGGGTAGGAAATCGGGGATAACCGGATTTTGAACCCGGGTAATGGAAACGGTTTTCGAAATTGTGTTACCCACATGGTACCCGGGTAGGTAGTGGGCACAAAGTCTTAGGAACCGTTACCCACCGGATCAAATTTTTTTGCCGAGAAGACCTACCCATTCGCCCAAATACCTACCCATTGGACACGGGGCCGAGCCCTAGTGGCACCAAGAAAAAAAAAAAAAAAAACTGTCGATATCGAGTGAGTGTAACTATCGATTTCGATTTTCATCTGTCTAACTATCAGTTTCAAACAGTATTTTACGCAGGCTATTTTGGTTTTCGAAAACGATGCTCCGGTTGAAAAGAAGTTTTCAAAAAAGAGAGATACTGATCAATCTTCTGCTATTTTTCCCTACAAACAAGCCAAGAGCTCACCTACTATGGAATTGGATGAAGAATGTGTTAATAACAGCCTAATTGCAGGTGCAATTCCTCCACACACTTGTCTACTAAACGAAGGTAAGTGCAAGTAAAATCTCCATTCCTGACTTTGATCTGTAATATAAATATGTTGTTATGTAGGTTTGGAAAGGCCAGCAGACCACCTTTTTCTATTTGTTGTGAAAAAAAAACGCAAAAAAAAATAAATTTAGGGTTTATGGACTTTTTACCTATGTAATATTTTTTAGCGAGTTTGTATGAGTTCATAGCCCTTGTCGAGGGCTATCAATTACTGTTAAGTTTATGAAAATGCGTCTAATGGTTACTCCGAAAATAAATATTGGATTTTTGAATTTTCCGGGGGGAGGGGGAGGAAGAGATATCGAAAAACATCTAATTTTGCGCACATCGTTTGGGTCTTACTGTACACCAAAACGGTAAAAAAATACATTTTAAACATTACTCGTCATCACCTGCCCATATTGTATCAGAACATATTTCGATACTTATAGTTTTGGATAAGAAATAGCATAAAAATTTACCTCTTCCCCACCCTCCGGGGGAGGATTCCCGATTGCCGCCATTTATATAGTCCCTAAATTAACTCGTTTCATATTGTCTCTTTCTCTTATTTTTCTTTTAACAAACCATAAATCGTTTCATATTGTCTCTTTATTTTAGTCGTTTTTTTATGTATCATCATGAAGTCCCTTTAATGAGGAATTCCAGTCGTTTTAGGATTAACTAATGCACATGGAAAGCACTTGTCAGACATTTTCACGATTTATGGTCTACATTTTGTTTATTATGGTATGAAAAATAATAACTACATTAGACGTACACATAGACACACACACATATAGTATGTTAATATAGAAACATCTTCAAATAGGAAATCTCTTTTTAGGCGACCACTTTTTATTTTATCTTCTAGGACGAATATAAAGTTTTGAGCTTTAAAGTTCCCACCTGCAGGGAAATCATTACAGGATTAACTTCTGTGGAGCTAAAAATGATTATTTTATTTTGATTCCTCCCGTTTTTTGTCCATCAGTTTTCGATGTACATACCGGTTGAAACATTTTATTATTAAACACAATCGAGATCATGAACGACGCCGTACGTAAGTCAACCACTTGAGATTACAACAATAATTTTGAAATTGCGAGTCTTTCAACTGTCAATTTGCATTCACTACAATGATTCCAACGTGTGACCTGTTCTCTGCTAGCATTACGACTCTTTCCTAGGATACTGGACAAACTTCTAAAATACTGACTTGTAGAAAAAAATCAGAAAAGAATAAAAATCTACTGCAGAGAAATACAACAAACTTTAATATTACGTTTTAGGAAAATGAATTCTGGATATTGATAGTTCTATATTCTGTTTTTTTTGGTTCTCCTGATCCAACGAAACAAGCAAAAGAACTATCAATCATTGACGCCACTGCAAATTGAAAGTCATACATAAATTGTTTCAAATGCAATGGCTATGGTGGAGTCATAGTTCCGACACCACATTACATTTCAGACTTGATCTGGCTTCAGACAAAGAAAGGAATATTATTACATAGTTTATGTGAATGAATGAGTAGGAGTGTTACTTTCTATAGTTTTCGTTGTGCGTTGCCTTCTGGTTCCTTCAATTACCATAAAGAAAGTACTGGATATTAAATTTCTCATTGAGGCTGAACTTCTGTGCTCTTCAGAGCTTTCCCATGGTATAGGATTACTGGTACGCGTACATAAGAGGGCGCAAATGGGACGAAAACTGGAATATTCTGAATTGACAACTCTGGCCGGGTGTGTAACTGTGTAGACTACTTTAACATGGGCTCTTATGGGACTACCCCTTTTGAACTGTTACATTAAGGTGTTTGAATTTTTTTTTTCATTTAGAAAAATTTTTATCGTTCGAAGAATTAATTTTTATGCAAAGTTCATTTTTTGGATTTTTGTTGATAAAAAATCAAGACTTTAGTTACAGAAATGTTTGATTGTTGATTTTTGTTCTGACTAATTTCGTTATTCATCGAAATGTATTTCGACTGTGTCCGATGAGGCAACTCGTCTGAATCTGATTCACAATCTACCTCAGTAATCCAATTCTGCTTCTCCTTGCGACCAGAGATATTGAACTGATGGGAAACCTTCATCGAATACGTGCTATTTTCTGTCATACCAAGTTTTTTGTAATAGAAATATTGTTTCAGTTTCAAAGTTAGTCATTACCAGCATTTTTTTCATCAGTGACTATGTCACACAGCCCAGCTACCTCAAATGCCACATTACGAGTTTCATGCAAAACATTTGGCAGATTGTCTTTGGAAATCGCTTTATTTCCTTCGCAAATCTGAAGACCTACTTCATCAGCTATTGACACGTCGGTTGACGTATAAATCAAAAATAATGAATTAATGATCTGTCTCAACAATGTAATGCACAATGAATTGCATTTGAATAGTCTCTACCTTCTCTTTCATCTAAATAGTCGATTTCCTTCTCTTTTTCTTCAAAAATTTTTTTCGTCCACTGGACTACCTCTTCAATTGTTTTTCCGATGATTTCTGAAGTTATATATTTTTTCTTGAATGTAGATCATTTCAGTGCTATTTGATTTTTCAGTTTCCAATTCAGAGATATTAGTGATCAAATTGGAAATTCCTGCAATACAATCCCAAATTGCAGGATTCATTAATACGAATAATTTAAAATGATCAGTGTCCCATGCATTCCATCATTGTCTATTGTGTCTCCTTTTTCGTTCTGTTGGATTGTTTTAGAAGTTGACAAATCAAATTCATCTCCTAAAGGAATAGGTTTATCACACGACACTGGAAACAGAAAGATTGGAAAGGAAAATTAGATTTTAATTTGAAAAATTTTCATCACTTACATTCAATTGTTTCACTGAAACTTTTTCTAAAGTAAAGTGCAAAATCCACTGCTTCTTGGGTTGTGAGAATTTTTTCACCTTTACTACCAAAGGCCATTCCATTGAAATTGTCTGGACCCTTAGGATTTTCGACATAAGTAAAAATGAGACTACTCACGCCTTTCTGGGAGGATAACAAGCGAGCCTAAATAGATTTTCGATAAGATCTTTGTTTTAAAACAATCTGTATCCAACATTTACGGTTTGGAACAGATTTTTAAGACGGTAGAATTTGACTTGCCGACTGTTACACACTTTTTCTCATTTTCTAGCATGGAATTCCTAAAAACTAATAAATTCTTATAACAAACTAAATTATGGTAGTAAAAAGTGTAAAAGAGGCTACCTGTAAATGCTGAAAAATTCCTTTGTTTTGAACGATTTTAAGCATGATAAATTATTTTGAGAAACGGACTAAAACATACAAACGAAACCAAAATGGCGCCTAAGGTCAAGATCAAATTTTTGGACAACCCTAAAGACATCACGTGTGCAATATTCAGCCAATAAGCGGCGTGGCATGCAAGTAAAAAGTGTTTTTGACGTCCAAGGAGACCAGGCTGACTTGTATTCAATGTGAATACACTGTAATACAAAGAATTTTAACTACTATATGTAAACAACATCAAATATACTTGTATTCAATGTGAATACACTGTTATATTATGAATTTATACTTCTACATGTAAACAGCATCAAATATACTTGAATTCAATGTGAATACACTGTGGTATTATGAGTTTATACTTCTACATGTAAACAGCATCAAATATACTTGAATTCAATGTGAATACACTGTGGTATTATGAGTTTATACTTCTACATGTAAACAGCATCAAATATACTTAAATTCAATGTAAATACACTGTGATACCATGAGTTTTTACTTCTTTATGTAAACAGGATCAAATATACTGGTATTCAATGTGAATACACTTTGAAATTATGGTTTTATACTTCTACATATAAACAGCATCAAATATACTTGTATTCAATGTGAATAAACTGTTATACCATGAGATTTTACTTCTATATGTAAACAGCATCAAATAAACTTGTATTCAATGTGAATACACCGTGATGCCATGAGTTTTTACTTCTATATGTAAACAGCATCAAATATATTTGTATTCAATGTGAATACACTGTGATATTATGAGTTTATACTTCTACATGTAAACTGCATCAAATATAATTGTATTTAATGTGAATACACCGTGATGCCATGAGTTTTTACTTCTATATATGTAAAAAGGATCAAATATACTTGTATTCAATGTGAATACACTGTTATATTATGAGTTTATACTACGAAATGTAAACATTATCAAATATACTTGTATTCAATGTGAATACACTGTGATATTACGTGTTTATACTTCTACATGGAAACAGCATCAAATATACTTGTATTCAACGTGAATACACTGTGATACCATGAGTTTTTACTTCTATGTGTAAACAGGATCAAATATACTGGTATTCAATGTGAATACACTTTGATATTATTATTTTATACTTCTACATGTAAACAGCATCAAATATACTTGTATTCAATGTAAATACACTGTGATACCATGAGTTTATACTTCTACATGTTAACAGTATCAAATATACTTGTACTCAATGTGCATACACTGTGATATTATGAGTTTATACTTCTACATGTAAGCAGCATCAAATATACTTGTATTCAATGTGAATACAGTATAATACTATGAGTTTTTACTTCTACATCTAAACAGGATCAAATACACTTGTATTCAATGTGAATGCACTGTGATATGATGATTTTATACTTCTACATGTAAACAGCATCAAATATACTTGTATTCAATGTGAATACACTGTGATATTATGAGTTTATACTTCTACATGTAAACAGCATAAAATTGTTGTATACCTACTAGCGCCACTAGCGGCATACTGATCAAATACAAAGAGGCCTAGCCTCAGTCATACTTGGACAGCCGAGCCTACTACATGGTGTCAGAAGTAAAGTCGATCGATCACTCCAATTATTCAGCATGGCGAGTGAATTGCATCCACCGTCATCCTTTTCGTTTGATGGTGATCTACCTTCTAAGTGGGCACTTTGGAAAAAGCAATTTATGTGGTATTTAAAGGCCACAAAGAAAAACAAAGACGACGAAGATGTTCAAGTGTGCGTATTGCTCACGTTGCTAGGCCAAGAAGGGCTCCGAATTTACGAGACGTTCACGTGGACAACAGCTGGTGATGAGAACAAAATAGCTCCAGTCTTGGCCAAGTTTGATGGTCATTTTCAACCCCGGAAAAGTCAAACTTTTGAACGTTACAAGTTTCTCACTCGTCATCAACGAGAGGGTGAGTCATGTGAATCGTTTTTATTGGAACTTCAGTCCCTCATCGCAACGTGTGAGTATGATACGCAACGTGACTCTATACTGCGTGATCAAATTGTTATCGGTGTAGCAGACATTCAAACACGTGAGAAATTGTTGTTCGACCCTCAATTAACATTGGCGAAGGCGGTTGAAATTGTTCGAGCGTGTGAAACATCGTCATCAATAGCCGAAAAAATGTCAGCAGAGGCGGTCAATAGATTGACCTTGGAAAAATTCAAGCAGTCGAAGCCCTCGGGGCATGGCCAGTCGGACCGACGTGGTTCAGCAGACAAGTCTGAACATCGCGGAAGTGGCGGACAGATCACAAATTGTAAGTGGTGTGGTGGCAGTCATGCTAGGCGTCGCTGTCCAGCTTACGGAAAACAGTGCACGAAATGTGGTAAGCCCAACCATTTTGAGAAAGTGTGCAACAACGAAGAAAATGTTGCTAGTTTGGACCACTACGTTATTCACTCGTTGAGTGATCGCCATGACTCGCAGTGGAACGTTGAACTTTTGATCAGTGATTGTCCAATAACTTTCAAAGTGGACACGGGTGCTTCGTGTAATGTGTTGTCTCGTCATTGGTTTGAAAAAGTGAATCGTTCAAAGTCACAGCTACAGCCTGGACCGCAAGTACGCACGTATACTGGTCAGTCGTTAAATGTCCTTGGGCAACAAGACGTCGTCGTGTGCTTTAAGAAAAAGCGGTATACGCTACGTGTCATAGTAATTGAAGAAGAAAAAGTGCCCATCCTGGGTTTGCACAGCTGCCGTGAACTTGGCCTTGTTCAACCATCTGCACGTCAACAAGTAGACGCATTAGGAGACAGCAGCAGAGCGGAGTCAACCTTACCAAGTGAGTTTAAAAAGTATCAAAATGTTTTCACTGGTATTGGCAAATTGCCAGTGGAGCACCAGATCAAACTCAAAGAAGATTACGTGTCAGTTGTTCGTCCGCCAAGACGAGTGCCGTTTAAGCTACGAGATCCAGTTAAGAAGAAGCTCGATGACATGGAAAAATTGAAGTTAGTCTGCAAAGTGACGGAGCCGACGAAGTGGGTTAATCCCATGTTAGCAATTCAAAAATCTGATGGCGACGTCCGAATTTGCCTTGATCCGGTCGATTTAAACAAAGAAATTAAGCGTCAACACTATCCAGTTCCGACAGCACAAGAGTTGTTTGCCCGCATTGGCAAAGCCAAGTATTTCTCCTCACTAGATGCAACATCCGGGTTTCTACAAATTCCGCTGACGGAGGAATCCAGTTATATGACGACGTTCGCAACACCATTCGGGCGTTATCGATTCCTGCGTTTACCATTTGGCATCTCTTCGGCACCGGAAGTGTATCAACAGACAATGGATCAGTTCTTTGGAGATCTTGAAGGCGTTGAAATTTATTTAGACGATTTTTTCGTGTGGGGAGAGACTCGAGCAGAACACGACCAGCGTTTGACAGCAGTATTTGATCGCTGTGTAAAAGTGAACCTCAAGCTTAATGCTAGCAAGTGCAAGTTTCTCCTCCCCGAGTTGCCATGGATCGGTCATGTAATCTCTTTTCAACAATTAAAGCCGGATCCAGCCAAAGTAAGTGCCATTACGGCGTTTAAAGAACCGAGCTTCAAAGAAGAATTACAGCGGCTGTTAGGAATGGTGAATTATTTATCAAAGTTTTGTGAACACTTGTCACCTCTAACTAAACCATTGCGTGATTTGCTAAAAAGTGACGTTGAGTGGGTGTGGGACAGCAGCAGCGCCCTCATTTTAAAATCCGTCAAAGAACTTGTCAGTACAGCGCCCGTCTTGCGTTTATTTGATCCGAAGTTGCCGGTGACGGTCTCAGTCGACGCGTCTCCTTATGGCCTTGGAGCTGTACTGCTGCAAGCCGGTCAACCCATTGAGTTCGCGTCCCGGTCATTGACGGACACACAGCGTCGCTATGCCCAAATAGAAAAGGAGTTGTTAGCAGTACAGTTCGGCATGACACACTTCCATCACTACGTCTACGGAAATCAGGTGACAGTAGAAACTGATCACAAGCCCCTGGTTGGATTGGTTGATAAGCCAATTGGATTGTGTTCCCCCCGAATCCAGCGGATGCGACTACAGCAGCAGGTTTACAGTTACCAACTTTTCTACAGGCCCGGGAAGGAACTCGTTCTGGCAGATACGCTCAGCAGAGCGCCAGACACCCAGGAATATGCAACGGATCAGTCGCAAATAAACGAAGAATATGTTCACGCAATGCTCAGCTACGTCATCCCAGAAGAAACGGTTAAAGAAAAGTATGCTAAGGCAACTCAGAGTGATCCTACGTTGCAGCTCGTCGTTGGATTAGTGGAAAATGGATGGCCCAATCACAAGCGAGATTGCCCGGTGCCGGCAAAGCCATTTTGGTCGGAAAGGGCCAGTTTATCGACAGCTGGAGGTCTGCTACTACGTGGACATCAGGTAGTTGTTCCCGTCCCACTGCAGTCAGAAATGTTAAAGCAGATTCACGATGGCCACTTTGGAGAGTCAAAATGTCTCGAAAGAGCCAAGTCAGTTGCCTACTGGCCCGGATATGTCGAAGAAATACGCAACCTTGTAGCCGGATGTCGAATATGTCAAGAGCGGCGCCACCAAAATCCACATCAACAGCATTATCCGGTCGAAGTTCCAGAATACCCCTTTCAACGTGTGGCAACGGATTTCTTTCAACTACGGGGTAAAGACTATTTATTGGCTGTTGATTACTTTAGTAAATGGCCCAGTGTCGTCGAAATGTCTTCCACTACAAGTGCAGCCACAATCAAAGAATTGGATAAACTATTCTCAGATTTTGGAGTGCCGGAAGTGCTTGTGTCGGATAATGGACCACAATTTGGCAGCGCTGACTTCCGTGCGTTCGCCCGTCATCTTGCCGTATCCCATGTCACGTCAAGTCCATTTTATCCAGAGTCAAATGGTCTGGCGGAGCGATCGGTACAAACAGTGAAAGCGGCGTTCATCAAGTCAATGGAGGATGGTCGCACGCTCCAGGACACGCTCCGAGCAATTCGTTTCACTCCTGTTGGAGGTGGATTGCCGTCCCCATCGGTTTTGTTGCAGTCACGGAACCTACGAGGAAGTTTGCCATTTTTGTCTGAGTCTTTACGGCATCAAAACGTCTCATCGGGAGCTGTAGCGGCAGCATTAAAGCGTCGTCAAGCATCGGCGACCTATCATCAAAAAGCAGCCCGTCCGTCTCGATACTCCGTGCTAACGGTCGGTCAGCCAGTCAGAGTACGTTTAGGAAAAAACTGGGTACGCGGAAACGTCAAGATGGTATGCCAACAGCCGGACTCTTATGTCGTCACAACTCTCGCTGGCCGCGATTTTAGAAGAATTCGAAGAGCCATTAATTGCTGCAAGGGAGATCCTGTTATTCATCCTGCAAGGGCCACTGCTCAAAATCAGTCGGCAGTTCCCCCTAAATTATCAGCTGAGCAACACCAGCCAAATCGTCTCAAGACACCTTCTCCCAGCAGGCAACAGTCGGTGTTTTCATTTCCGGCCCTATCATTGCCACGGCCTATTGTATCATCACAGCCACAGGCTGTAGTTCAGCCGCCAGCTCTGCCGCCGGTTCCACAAGCACTGCCGCCAGTTCCAGCAGCTTTACCGCCGGCTCCACCAGTCATCATGCTGCCCGTCCCTGCACTTCCTGTTCGTGCCCCTCGTCAAGCTGTTCACAAGCCGCGAACGGCCAAAATCTGGCCATCGAGTTCCAGGAGTAGTACCAGGTTGGCAGAGCAACGTCAGACCTTATTGACAGCGCAGCGCCGGTCCGTCTCGTTGAACCCAGCTCGACCTCCTGATCTGGCCGGGCAGGTCGCAGATAAAAACTTGGGAGCCGAACCAGCGGCCGAATCGACTAGTCTAGTTCCAGCCGAACAGTCCGAAGTCGTTCAAGAGTAACAGCCCCTATCAACAAAATGTCCTGTTTCGTATTGTTTGGTTCTATGTGACGGTCCATTACTTGTGCCTCTTTGTCGTCTTTGTCCTTCGTTTGTCCGTTTGTCGTGTTGTGAAAGGAAAAGATGTTGTATACCTACTAGCGCCACTAGCGGCATACTGATCAAATACAAAGAGGCCTAGCCTCAGTCATACTTGGACAGCCGAGCCTACTACAAAAATATTATGAGTTTTTACTTCTATATGTAAACAGCATCAAATATACTTGTATTCAATGTGAATACACTGTGATATTATGAGTTTATACAGTACCCACCAAACTATTAGGTACACCCCCCTTTTTTCAGTGCATTTTTATGGCACTACGTGTCTTTAAAAAAGTGCAAATACTCTTGAACGGCTTGGGCTAGATTTTTTGTATTTTTTTCCTGAATAGATGTAATGATGATCTACATTTTTCATACACACAAAAATGTCGTAGGATTAACCCCAATGGCGCTACGGTATCGTTCACTTTATTAGGTACACCCCGTTTTCCCCCATATGCGCCGTGTAAAATACGGCGTTTTCAAAAATATACAAAAAAAACTAAAAATAAAGATAAAATCTTTTTCTTTGCGCCAAAAGATGCACAATTCTTCACTCTATACTAATCCAAAGTATGATTTACAGTCAAACCAACTAAAAGAACCCTTCTATATACCCCGAAGTTTACCCCCCTCAACATTTTTACGGCAAAAATAATACTGGCGATGTCACCACCAGAGGCACTGCAAGATGCGGGATGTTGCTACCAGCCGCCAGCTTTCACAGAATATGGTTTGGGGTAGATTCTTATATGTTACCTCACCTCCTCGGCGGGAAGAAATGGAAAGAATCAATTACATTAAATGGGAAAAAAGTTGTGGCGATCACGCCATTCAAAATTCCTGTCCAAAGGTGAAAATGGGGAGAGCGAGTGATTTGACTGTGATGGAAAAAACTAAAATTGTGACACTTAGACAGGAAGGTGCTTCGTTACGTAAAATTTCTCTTGTTCTAGGCCGTAGTGTTAACGCAGTAAAGCAGGCATTAATAGATTTAATGAGACTGATTGCATAGGAAAAAGAGAAAGAAAGACTTCTTGCAAATGTAAAATTTCCGATGCATCTGCTAGATATTTACACTTATTGTCAAAAAGAGATCGTAGAAAAACTTTGCCTCTTCTTACTCAAGAAGTCAACACCGCAATAAGTACCCCACTTTCATTGTCGACTGTGCGTCGATCCCTGCAAAGTTTTGATATGAACGGCCGAGTTGCGTGCAAAAAAACTCTTCTCAGAAAAGCTAATATACGAAAACGCCTAAAATTTGCTCAAGAACATGTAAATTGGACTGAAGAACAGTGGAATCGAGTATTGTTTACTGATGAAACTAAAGTAGAAGTCTTTGGAACACATCGACGCATATTTGTCAGGAGAAAAGCCGGCGATATAGGAATGAGATATAGGATGAAGATATAGGAATGAGGGCCTTGTACCAACTGTAAAATTTGGAGGGGGTTCGGTAATGTGTTGGGGGGCAATTTGTGCTAATGGAGCTTTACCACTGCACAGAATAGAAGGGATCATGACTAAGCAAACTTATCACCAAATTTTGATTTGCAAGGTAAAAATAATTCTCTTTTGTTTTTTTAGCACAAATGACGTATAAAAATTACTTTATTTGTATGTAAAATTTTATACTAGGCAGTGCCAGGAGGTCTTCGATTACTCGGAGAAGGATTTGTCTATCAAGAAGACAATGATCCTAAACATTCGTCACATCTTTGTCGAGGATATTTAGAAAGAAAAAAAATTAGGTAGACAAATGATTTCTCGCCTAATTATTATTTTCAAAAATTTGTTATTTGAGTCTAGGAGTGTTAAAGCGCGTGGTTTGGCCTCCTCAGAGCCCGGATTTAAATCCTATTGAGCAGGTCTGGGATTTTGTAAAATCTAGGCTAGAAGAATCCGACAGAGTCACCGTGAGAACTATTTGGATAGAACTGGAGAAAGCTTGGAACTTGATTACGCCCGAATTAATACAGCGATACATCGGCACAATGGCTGACCGATGCCGAGCAGTAATACTAGCCAAGGGAGGGAACACAAGATATAAAAAAATCTGATTATTTTCATTTTCGCATCGCATAATGCATATTTCATTGTTTATTTTCTAATGGAACTAAGACTAAAATTGAAACTTTTCGCTTTTTCGCAATATTGGCAAATAAAAATTTCCCATCAAACTCATTTTTTTGTATAAAAATAACTACGTGATTCACGAAGAGAATTAAAGTAACCTCAAACCATATTCTGTGAAAGCTGGCGGCTGGTAGCTACAGCCCGAATCTTGCAGTGCCTCTGGTGGCGACATCGCCAGTTTTGATTTTGCCGTAAAAATGTTGAGAGGGGTTAATTTTGGGGTATATAGAAGGGTTCTTTTAGTTGGTTTGACTGTAAATCATACTTTGGATTAGTATAGAGTGAAGAATTGTGCATCTTTTGGCACAAAGAAAAAGATTTTAGCTTTATTTTTAGTTTTTTTGTATATTTTTGAAAACGCCGTATTTACCACGGCGCATAATATATATATACACCCCGTATCTAATAAAGTGAACGATACCGTAGCACCATGGGGGTTAATCCTATGACATTTTTGTGTGTATAAAAATGTAGATCATCATTAGGTCTACTCAGGAAAAAAATACAAAAAATCTAGCCCAAGCCGTTTAAGACACGTAGTGCCATAGGAATGCACTGAAAAAGGGGGTGTACCTAATAGTTTGGTGGGTACTGTACTTCTACGTGTAAACAGCATCAAATATACTTGTATTCAATGTGAATACACTGTGATACCATGAGTTTTTACTTCTACATGTAAACAGGATCAAATATACTTTTATTCAATGTGAATACACTGTGATACCATGAATTTTACTTCTATATGTAAGCAGGATCAAATATACTTGTATTCAATGGGAATACACTGTGATATTATGAGTTTATACTTCTACATGTAAACAGCATGAAATATACTTGTATTCAATGTGAATAGACTGTGATACCATGAGTTTAAACTTCTACACGTAAACAGCATCAAATATACTTGTATTCAATGTGAATACACTGTGATATTGTCGCGCCGAGGAATAACGCTGAGACTCAAGTAGCGATTAAGACACGTTTATTCACCGTAAACGTACATAACACTACAACAGATATAAGTAGACTGGGGCACAGCAAGGGAAACGTACGAGTATTTATGCACTTATGTGGACAGCAGCTACCGGGGAAAATATCCGCTGACAAGACTGCCGGATATCTCGGGTAGAGTTGCGGTCAATAGCCGATACAGAAGCGCCGGACGTGACAACTAGTCCATGGGGCCTCAAATAACCGCGACATCTCCCTCTCTAGATAGCGAGTCGTCCCGACCGCTATTACTTTCCTATAAAACTCTATATCCCAAAAACTCAACATACCATGGAAAACATTTGAACCCTCTTCACTCTACAAAGACAACACCTTGCCAAACATCAACTGAGAGAGAGAGAGAGAGAAAAAAAAACAGTACATGAGTTCATAAAATAACATAAGTTGGGGGATTTTTCCACTTTCAGCAAGTCAACCGCTCCCGCCATCGAAGAATTTCCATGCAGTGTCGCTCTTCTCTACCAATTGGGTCTTCAGCTTAGCCAAGTCCTCCCCTCTGCTTCTCCTTCTCTGTCTCCGGCTGCTTTCACGCCGCTCTTTTTCTTCTCTACATTAATTCCTCCGACATTCTCTCGATCTTTTCCAACCTCGTTTCTACCGTTGCATCTTGCTGCGATGGGTCATACGTGGGTTTTTCCTCCCTTCCCATAACTCCCAGCATTCTCTCGTTATTACCCGTGTACGGTCTTCCCACCCGGATAATCTTCCTGGCTCACCTACACAGTCGTTCACTCGACTCCCGTTCCTTCGCACAAGGTTACTCGGGTTGAGGGTTTCGACGATACCACCTACAATTGCTTGATCAACCCTTGGCGCAAATCGCCCAAACTCGTCGCGAGGGCGTTGTCTTCCCCTGGCTCTACCAGCACCCCCACTCATCTACTGCCTTCTGACTATTTGTCTAAAGCCCGATCCTCAGATCGCCCACAACTGTAACCTACCGCCTCCCGACGAATGACTCTTCGTCTAAATCCGATCTTCCGATCGCTCACAACGGTAACCTACTTCTCCCGACGAACGACTCTTCGTCTAAATCCGATCTTCCGATCGCTCACAACGGTAACCTACCGCCTCCCGACGAACGACTCTTCGTCTAAACTCCCGATTTTTCAATCGTTACCGGCGGTGATCTACCACCTTGCAGCGCATCACTGTCCACCTCTACGCCCCCTTAATCACCACTAGGTCCCACCTACCTCCCCAGAAATTCTTATGGCCGTCCCCGCGCTATCGCATCCTAATCGCCTGTCACACGGCCGGTGCTGTGGCTTCGTACCCCAACAGTTTAAGGCGCATAGGCCAGTTGGGTCGACGACTCTCGGAAGCCCCTGACAGCCTCCGCCTCCGCACAACTAGAGCACAATAGAATGAAACAGCGCAAAGACTTACCACAAGTTCTGCATCTCCACCATGTCGCGCCGAGGAATAACGCTGAGACTCAAGTAGCGATTAAGACACGTTTATTCACCGTAAACGTACATAACACTACAACAGATATAAGTAGACTTGGGGGGGAGCAAGGGACACACACAAGTATTTATGCACTTATGTGGACAGCAGCTACCGGGGAAAATATCCGCTGACAAGACTGCCGGACATCTCGGGTAGAGTTGCGGTCAATAGCCGATACAGAAGCGCCGGACGTGACAACTAGTCCATGGGGCCTCAAATAACCGCGACAATATTATGAGTTTATACTTCTACATGTAAACAGCATGAAATATACTTGTATTCAATGTGAATAGCCTGTGATACCATGAGTTTAAACTTCTACATGTAAACAGCATCAAATATACTTGTATTCAATGTGAATACACTCTTACACTGTGATATTAGGAGTTTATACTTCTATATGTAAACAGCATCAAATATACTTATATTTAATGTGAATACACTGTGATATCATGAGTGTAATAGACCGCAGTAACTTCTCCCCTCTTCTAGCTTCAAGTAACGGAATTCTTGCTGCTTCAGCGCTTGGATTACCCATCTGTACGAGACTGCAAGGCTTCGGACAAGCGATGACACTTCAAAAATATGAAACAAAATGGATTTTCATCTCCGCAAAAGAATCCAAATGTGGATTTCAACCATTCTTTACCTATGAAGATAAAAACTGCACAATTGGAGTAGATGGATGGTCTATACATCCATATTCCGATTGTTTTTGGAAAACTAATTTGGTAAATTTAAAGGGATTCCATCACACCTGGGAACACAATTCAACAGACGGAGACTGGGTAAAACAAAAAGCAAGCATTCACATGCCGAACTTAGACCTTATCACAGAGTTCGAAGAGTTGCACTTGAATGATTTCGACTACAGTTTGAAGAGCCATCCAGCGCATAAAACAATGGAAATGGAGCAATTGAATATCCTAAACAATTTAGTAGAACTAATGCAGGAATCAAATTCAAAATCAGTTTCTGACATAGTGATGTCAGAAAAACAGGATAATCAGATAGGCACCATGTTTTCATGGTTCGACACATTAAAAATTCTTATCCTATCTATTATCGGATTCATTATATTCATCATATGCCTACGCATATTCATCATTTGTGACCCTTTCACAAGAATCATGGAAAAAATTCGTCAAACTAGAAGATTAAGACGATACGAAATCAATATGGAAGAAGCACACGAATTAACTTCAATGATCGCAAATTCAAGCAGTCAACCACCAGAAGAAATAATAGAACAACCATTCACTAGGATGACGGCTCCTACACCTCTTACCATGGAAAGACCCACACAATCACGCCCAGCTCAACCAAGCGCACCGAAACAACGTAATATTTACCCTATTATGGAAGAAAACTGGGAATCCGATCAAGCTCGCAAATGCACAGGAAAACACATGACGTGCACTTACGTTGTGGGTTATGGAATGGTATGGAAAGACCTTTGCAGATGCTCAACAGAAGTTGAATCTAAAAACCTTTTGAAAAAAAAAAAAAAAACAACTTAACATGTTTTTATTTTTGGGTGAAAGGAGAAAGTAGTAAATGTATTAAAAATTTAATACTTCGTTATACCATTAGTGTTTAAACAGCCACCAAACAATCAAGTGTTAAGTAAAAATGAAAGTTTTTAACGTAGTGAAGAAAAACAACGAAGAAACCTTAGTGATGGAACAGAACAGTGAAGACGCAGTGCAACATAATGAAGCAAGTGACAGTGAAAGTCAACCAGAAACACACTACTTAGCGATCGAAAGTGACATTGAAACCGAAAGTGAAACACAACGAGATGGACTCTTCGGGGATTATGGTTTTTATCCACCAACGTTCGAATTTAATCCAAATACTACACAAAAAGCAACACTACCTAAATGTAGTAACTGTGCGATGAAAACGCACCCAACTTTATCGGCAGCGAGAGCAGATGCTATCCAAAAACGAACACAAACCATCACACGACTACGTGATCAAGAAATTTTCTTAGAAATGATAGACGCTCCAAGGGAAGAAATAAGAAGGTGTATCATCCAGAAATTGGGTCCCGCTGCATGGGATTACCACCCGAAGGCAGAATTTCTAAACCAAAAATTTAACAACAAAACACTGCTCCGTACAAGCGTGAAAGCGGGAAAACTGGACATTACGGATTTACTGTTAGACTACGGAGCTGACCCAGATATAGAAGAGGATGGCCAGACCAATGCACATAGAGCGGCAGCAGAAAATTACAAGCTCTTGATCAGGATATCATGATATCACAAATACAAGTTGTCATCGTATAATAGCCTTGTAGAAACACCACTAATGGTCGCCATCACCTACGGGCATGAAGAAGTGGCTAGTTATTTGTGGATAAGTTCCAACGTTGCCCAAATGGAAAAGGACAACAGCACCGTCCTACATTATGCCGCCAAACATGGAAACAACACTCTCGCTAGGGCAGCATGCGAAAGGAAAATCCACATTAACATCAATCAAACGACTAGACCAGGAAACTATACGGCCCCCACACCTCGCCACAATGTATAGGCAAGATCACATAGTAAATATCTTATTGGGACACGGAGCATATCCAGACATAACTGATGTCAATGGAAATACCCCGCAGGATTACGCGTTTGACGAACAAAGGAGAAACATATTCGAAGATTGGGACTATATAAGAGGCCGCAAGAGAAAAACTTCTGACAGCGAATAAAACTAAAATTAAAAAGAAAAACTAAAGGAAGAAAAGAGAAGAAAAGCATACAAGAAAGATGATTGATGAATGATTGAAATCTGTAGTAGCATTCAAGTAAAAAGGAACGTAGACCATCAATTATTAACTAACACTCTTATTAGCCTAAAGACGACGAATAACGGTCCGAGGAAACATATATTGTATTTTGTGCCTCATACTATATACACATAGCCCAACAAACAAGAATAACGGTGAAGGAAAGAAAATAGATGACAGGTAAAAACAAGTTTTCACCTAACCATTGTCATGCCAAATGCCGGAAAGAAGTAGGGAGAAGAAGAAAGAAGAAGACAAAGAGGAAAATTAGAGGACCAATTTCTTCTTGCCAAAGGGGGAAGGAATGTAATAGACCGCAGCAACTCCTCCCAGCAACAAGCCCCACCCAGCAAGAAGGTCGTCAAGAATGCAACCTTCCCTGAGGATAATAGTTTACGATAAAAGTAAAAGTTATTGTAAATCCCTCCTCTTCTTAACCTTCAATCTTTTGGTATATAAGTTCATGGTTGTATCGTCTTAAGTAGAGTTAGTTTACTGGTAAATACACAGTCTAGAAACTATTACATTTGTAGGTCCCAACGAGACTGCAAGAATAACATCGAGACTCTTGAAGAAAAGTTTCTGATCTGTGCTTCATTTGCTAGCTGCAAGTGTTCTACGCTTCTATCACCTTTTTTTATCTTCAAGCAACCGACATCGGAACATCATCGAGGTAAGCGAATGCCGTCTGATTCACCTGTACAAAAGACTGCTCTCAACGAGAAAACACTACTACCTTTATACCCCGTACTACAAGAATCTGATTTAACCGACCAAGACCCAAACCTAAGTCACCATCGAGAACAATTTTTGACCATTGGTAGACCTTAATAGCCTTAGAATTAAAGCAAGACTTAGAAAGAAGTAAATCATACCAGACAATCTCAACAACTGAAAATATCCAACAGTTACAAACACAGAAACAAGAAGCAAGTCAGGCGACGCAAAATTCGCTGCATTTTTACACTTATTACCTTCTAGAACAAACTTTAAAAGTAACAGATGGTGTAACGGCAGAAACCATTGCAAATGCTACTAAAACACTCAAAGACGATATAGTCGCACAAGGTGGGAACACCAGAACACTCGACAGTTTACTCCAACAACTACACACATTGCACGGAAAAGATAAAGAATTTTTGTTCGGTACCATCAGTGTATTGCAGAAAGAGTCAGTAATTGCACTAATTGAAGATAAAAGCAGATATCTGCGCTAAAATTTGAACTTTCAAACGCGCAAAAACAATTGGAGAGTAACAAAAAGAAGGCAAAGAGTTCCAAATACACTTTAAGCAGTTCGTTAGAGCAACTTCAAGAAAACAACGAAGCTCTGAAAAACTCCCTTGAAAAAGCCAATTCCCGAATCGCCGACCTAGAACAAAACCTTGAAGCCACCTTAGCAACCGAGAGCCAATTGCAGAATCTTCTAAAAAAAAACAAAAAAAAAGAGGAAAACAACGCAGCTGTCGAGGCCGAAGGGCAAGAAATAATTAACAAACTTGAAGGTGAGAAGACCAGACTAATCCCAGAAACTCAGCACTGCAGAAAACCAGATAAAACAAGTATCGGAAACAGCAGAGCAGCTCCAGAAAGAGATAAAAGTTTTGGCAGACAGACTCGACAAGGCTTCAGCAGAGAAAATCAATTTAAAGAAAAACTTGCTAGATTTTACTTCGAAGAACAAGAACCTTGAAAAAGACCTTCAAGAACTACCAAGATCGGGTACGAGGACAAGAAAATCAAATAATATTTCTAGAAAACCGGGTGAAAGAATACAAAAAAATTCAAGTTAAATTCAACGAGACTGAAGACTCTAACGACTCAAGGTAAGACGAGGACGAACCAGGATAAATAACCAAACTAGTGGGAGATATAAACGAACTGACCTTGCCGACAGACAGTGGAGACAAGTCACTCCACTACGAGCTGGAAATAGAACAAACAAACGATTTTGAACAAACAATAGAAAACCTGAAAACGCAAATAGAACACTTAAACAAAACAATCATCTATTTGGAGCAAGAAAATCAACAGCTAAAAAAGAAGGTCGACATGGGCGTAACACACGACGACGAGGACACTTCGGAAAAAACGTTCGCGAATACCCGCAAGAAAAATCCCAAGGATGACGATATTCCAGCAACTGAGCAGGACGACGAAGACGCAAAGAAAGTGAACAGGTACTTCACTCAGCCAATAGTGAAGGCCCTAGGAGAGCAAAAGGCAATCCCAATCTTTTAAGGAAAAAGCACTGATAAACTAATATCAGAGTGGCTACGCTGCGCCGAGCACGTAGCACGAAACAACGAATGGGACGACAATCAAAAGATGCGTTTCTTCTCTGATCGATTGAAAGGCGAAGCCTTCGAATGGCATGAAAACTACGCTGAGGAAGAAGGCGATGATCTAAATTACCAGGATTGGAAAGAAGCACTAATAACAAGATTTCAAGACACCTACGACTTAGCTACGCTGGAGAAAAAACTTTCAAAATTAACTGAAAAACCGGAAGAAAACTGCAGAGCTTTTGTTTCAAGGTTAAATAATCTTTACGATACCATCGCTGGTAAAGAAGAAAAGGCTGACCATAACCAAACTATTATTGAAGGACAATTACTAAACAAAGTGAAAAAGATGAGGGATCACAGAAAAAGCAAAATCGTACTACAAGGATTACTACCAAAGTATAAAGCAGAACTTTATCTACGAATGCCAGAAAACACAGAAGACTTTGACGCATTATGTAAACAACTTTTCATTTCTGAAAAAATTCTACACACAAAAGAAGCTACAGACGACAAGGAGATGTCAGCTGTCATAGCAGGGATAACGCATCACGAAAAACAACAAGACGATAAAATCCAACTACTTCAGCAAAAATTATCAGAAACTCTGTCAGAATTAAAATGTACTAATACGAAACGTGGATCCTCACAGGAAAACGACGTTACCATAGCTGCAACTGACCAATACGAAAACAGAAGACCACGTCCAAGTGAACGTTACTCAAGATCACGTGATTCGCGAGTGCGATTTGCTGACAGTCATAACAGCCGAGAATCAAGTCGAGAAAGAAGTCTAAGTAGAAACAGAGACAACAGCCCCTACCGCAGAGATTACAATTCGTCAGGACGAAGAAATTATAATCCTTCAGGATACAGGCAAACCAGATTTCCATCTCACCAACGTCCCCCATATCGGAACGACTACCCCAACCGACAAGGAAACTACAGCGCACCAAACAACTACAGACAACAAGCACGTTATAACACCAACCAACATCCACAGCAGCAACAGCACACTAGCAACAACCCTCGAACCACTGAAAATCGAGAAATAACCTGCTACAAGTGTAACCGAAGAGGACATATTGCAAGAGAATGTTGGACAGATATGGCACGTACCAAAAACCAAGGTCCCCGATAAACACCATAAAACCAATCCGTAACTCCCACTAATATACAATTTAGGATCAGCTGTAGAAGTAGAAATTCCAAAACTAATACGTATTCCCGTTAGAATTTTTAATAAGGAAATCATAGCTATAGTGGACACGGGCGCAGCCGCTAGTTTAGTATCCAGTAAAATATTGGATAATCTAGAGTGTAATGAGAACTTAAAACAAGTAGAAAATGCGAAGCCTCCTATTTTTAGAACGGTGTCGGGACAAGAACTTAAATCGATAGGGAAATTTGAATTTTCGGTTATTATCAATGATAACCATATTATTAACCATCACTTTTATGTTATGAACAACTTAAATGAACAATGCATCTTAGGATTAGATTTCTTATCTAACAATAATGTGAAGATTAACACTAGAAATCGTCAAATATGTTATGATCACTTTGGAGTAGAACATAATTTTGGGAGTAATACCATGCCCATTTATAGCGTAACATTTATCAAAGCAGGCATCCATATACCACTGATCCCAACTGATAGAGAAGACGAAGATCTTACACAACAAGATTATCGTAATTTAGAATCCTTCACTCAATTAGACTTTAATAATAAAACTAAGCAGATAGCTAAGATTGCTGAAAAAGAAGAACAATAGCTCAATGTATCAGACGACATACAAACTAAAATTGAAATTTTACTAAAGAAACACGAAGATCTTTTCGTAGACCAAGAATCCGACTTGGGTCTAGCTACACAAGTGAAACATCACATCAACATAGGCCATAACGCGCCCATTAATCAAAGACTGCGAAGAACACCCGAATCCCTAAAACTTGTTGTTAAGACTAAAATAGAGGTAATGCTAAGTAACAAAATAATAAGAGAAAGCCACAGTCCTTTTGCTTCAGTTATAGTAATGGTACCTAAAAAGATGGAGAGATGCGAATGTGCATCGACTACAGAGCTTTGAACAAAATTACTGTTAAGGATAAGTACCCTCTACCTAGGATAGATGACACAAATGCCGCGTTGTGCAGATCGGTTTATTTTTCAACATTGGACTTACTGAGCGGCTACTGGCAAATAGAAATAGAAGAAAGTGATAAACACAAAACAGCTTTCATTTGTGAATTTGGCCAATACGAATTTAATCGAATGCCATTTGGTTTAACAAATGCACCCAGCACTTTTCAAAGAGCAATGAATAACATTTTGAAAACGGTATTGTACAAATTCGCATTGGTTTACCTAGATGACATCATTGTGTTCAGTAATTTAATTACTGATCATGTGACACACTTGGAAGCAGTTTTGAGACTCCTTAAACAAGCGGGTTTAAAGTTGAAAAGGAAGAAGTGCGAATTTTTTAAAGAAGAATTAGATTATTAAGGATACATCGTATCCGGGAAAGGAATAACACCAAGTACAAAAAAGTTAGACGCGATTATTAAATATCCTGCTCCAAAAAACGTAAAAGAATTGAGCTCATTTTTAGGTCTAGCCAGCTACTACAGAAAATTTATTCGGGCTTTTGCTGATAAAGCCCATCCACTAACTGCGCTCACTAGAAAGTCAGCGGAAGGGGAACGGGGGAGGAACAAAGGGACGCCTTTGAATGTATTAAGAACTGTCTCATCACTAGACCTGTTCTAGGTTATCCGGATTTTTCTCGAGAATTTATCATCTACACGGATGCTTCAGGATATGGAATAGGAGCAGTCTTGGCTCAAATACAACCTCCACCTCAATCAGCTGATTTAGCGGAGTCCGACGGACAGGACCTTCGTAAATCAGACGGCGTAGTAGTCGTCATAGCCTATACCTCTAAACATCTGAACGACCGCGAGGCCAAGTGGTCAACCATAGAGAAAGAGGCATACGCAATAATCCACGCCATCGACGTGTTTAGGACGTACCTATACAGGCGTAAGTTTACCGTATTTACAGATCATAGACCTTTAGAATGGCTAATGAGTAAGACAGAACCAGCAGGAAGATTAGCTCGATGGGCTCTTAAGATCCTAGAATTTGACATCATTATTGGGTACCGACCAGGAAAGTCACACCAAAATGCTGACACACTTAGTCGCACCCCAACAGTGCCGCTAGCGAAAGTAGAAACAAAGTCAACAGGTACAAAAGAGAAACCAGAAGTAAAAAACGAAACCAAGGAAACTAGAACAAAACAAGTAATTTTCGAAACAGAAAGTAATCAGTCCGAGGACACGGAAAAATGGATAGAACTCCAACACAAACATGAGTATTGCCGAACAATATTAAAAGAAATGGCAAAGGCCAATCCAAGTAAAGACGTTAAAAATAAATTTAAAATAAACGAAAAAGGATTATTAGCAGGTATCAGAGGAAGAATTGTAACGCCAGTACGACTGGTGCCACAAATTTTAAAGGAAAATCACGATCACATATTAGCAGGACATTTAGGAGTAGGAAAAACGTTGGCTAAGACTTCAAAGACAGTACACATGGCCATGCATGCGTACCGCCGTAATAGAATACGTTAAAAGTAGTTTGATGTGTAGTAAAAGAAAAGCGGTAGGTGGTAGTAAAGCACCATTGCACCCTTTGCCTTTAGTTGAAGGAGTATGGGAAAGGATCGCTATGGTCATAGTGGGCCCAATTCAAGAAAGCGCTAAGGGATACAGATATATATTAGTTATTTCAGATTATGCCAGTAGGTTTGTTTTTACAGTTCCAATGAGAAATCAAACTGCCCAAACAATTGCGAAGGTTTTAGTTAATAAAATATTTACTAAATATGGATCTCCAGAAGTAGTTCTAACAGACCAAGGTACTAACTTTCTATCCAGTCTGATACAAGAGGTGTGTAAACTATTCAAAGTCAAACAAATAAGGACTACGGCCTATCATCCACAAACTGATGGATTAGTTGAGAGGTTCAATCGAACTCTCTGTGACATGTTAGCTTGTTATGTCTCAGACCAACCTGCTAACTGGGACAAATACTTTCCCTTCGTTACTTTTGCTTACAACACAGCAAAACAAGCTTCAACTCAAGAAACACCATTCTTTCTATTCTTCGGACGAGAACCAATAATGCCCAATGATATCAAGATTAACAGAAGATACGAGACCTATGAAGATACTAGTATGGTGTATTCACAGCAATGGGAAAAAGCTCAAAACTGGCAAGAGAACATCTCTTCAAATCCCAAACAAGACAGAAAAAATACTACGACGTAACCACGAAAATTATTAAATACAACATAGGTGACTACGTATTACTGAAGGCGCCACCAGCAGCAGGAAAATTCATAAATCGATGGAACGGACCATTTCAAATTTCAAGAAGCTTCTCGGATATCAACTACGAGATCCAGCACACTGAAAACAAAAAACTGAAATCTGTAGTATCAACCGTCTCAAACTTTACATACCAAGGAAACAAGAAACAACTAAGGAAGAAGAAATACTACAAAACCTACCAGAAAATGTTGAAGCCCAACGACGACCAGTAATTCACCAACGCCGCCCAGGCCGACCAAGGAAGCAGCAGCTGATAAATCCAGTGAAAATGAACATCAAACCACGCAGGAACGAAGGAGAACCAAAAGAACCAACAAACCACACAATACCCAACTTTTACCGTAACCAAATCCGAAACGATCCTATAACGAATCACCAATACAACTTACGAAGACGATATCAAGGACCAGATTACTAAACATTTTCTTTTTCACAGATGCAGACATTACTCTTCCTTCATTGCCTCCTTCATTCACTTAACCCTACTTACCCTATCTACGCATCCGTCTGAGATTGTAACAATATGAAAATACGAGGAATCCTAGACTTCGAATTGCCTTACTACTCTGACAATGAAAAACCAGAAACACAACACTTACCAAGGATACCAACTACTTACACCTTAGTAACCAAGCAAAAACCAGCAGCCACTTGGAAAGGATGGACATGTCGACAGTGGACTAAAACAAAGAAAATAACCGGATCGTTCTGGATCGGATCCTTCGATACAGTTTACTCCCAAGAAACAATACTAATCACCCCTTTGGAATGCTGGCGGATGGTCAACGATAAAAAATGTGGCGACAATAACATGCAAACCGGACGGACGGGACTCAGTTTTACAGCCACTCCTTCAGGAGCAGGAAAATGGTACGCCATCAAGGAATACCAAACACTCAACTGTATAGCGGAACAGATCACGCTACGTCAGGAGAAGCGAGATAGCCCAATCGAAAGCCCTTTCGGATTACTAAACACCACCCAACAGGAAGGGCAATTCATCCAAAATCAAAATACGATCGTTTGCGGAGAAAGAACAACCAACAGTTCATACACTCAGACGCTACTAAAGGGGAAAGGATACCTGGAAATTCCTCGAGAACCGGAGTCGGATAACTCCAGCCGCCTTTACGACACCAGTCGACAGATTGAAATATCTTTTCTTAACAAACCATATAAGGACATCGTACCAATAGGATATAAAGTGGTTGGAATCCCGCTAACGTACTTGACGTTTCCTGCAGAAACAACAAAAATTTTATATGATATGTTCAAGAACACAATCGCAACATGCCTTAAAAATACTAACCTTGCCACACCAGTCTGTGAAGACTACAGAGAACTGTACAAATCCAGACCACAACGTTCTCTTCTTCAAGAAGTTAACTTTCTTTTCGACACCCAAGTCGAAGACCAACAACTTGGAATTTGCCTTTACAGTATTTCATACGCCTGGGGAACTTTAAGATTGGCACATAGAAGACCAAAGATAATAAAGGAAGATGGAAAAATCGTACAAAAGGATGCAACAATATACATTACTTACGAGTCTGGAAGCAGAAATCCTTTGATAACGTACAGTCAACTTTCGAAGGACGACCCTCTCCCACCAGGATCGAAATTTGAGTACATTGTCGATCAAACAATACGCTTACAAAATACTCATGCATCACGGAAACAACACACGACTACGTATTTGCTGCAGCCTGTTCAGAAGAATCAACGAGATGGATATTAGAAAAAGAGAACAGCTACCTAATTTCTCAAGAATCAGAAATGTGTCTTACCGTAGAGCTTGACAAAACCTTAAAATTGGAAAAGTGTGCTTTGGAAGGAGATACCAGGAATAACCAGCAATGGTTCTTTCAAACAATAAATACCAATCCGGATGTTATAGAAAATTTTCCCGATGTAACATTGCAGGATATTCAAGAAGTCCGATTAGAACAACGAAGAGCAGTTACAACCACAATCAACTCACCCATATTTGGTGGTATCTTAAAAGCAAATCACGGCAGTGGAAACATCATCTGGGACATGATCGCCTGGGGATTGTTGAAAAATGGACAAATCCAAACGGGAAATGTGTCACACATCATGGGCTTGAAAAACAACTAACCATAGAAGATTGTGACACAGATTGGACAAAATGTCAAGAAGAACTAAAAACGTTTATCACAAGTAACGATCCCCTGGTCACAAGTATCCGTAGGAAACTGCAGTAAAGTAACTACCAAAGGCCAAGCTTTCGAGTATACGTCTGATTTCACCATAAGACCGTTCAACACTAATGCTTGCGTCAAGGCAAACACAACGATGCTTATTCTACAGGAATGCGCCAACACCAGTTCAATTTCGGGCACTTTCGAACACACAGGACAGCTCATGGCAACAGACAGAACTGGCCTACATTCACCGGCGTCAGACAGAAAATGTCTCACACTAAAAGTAGGACGTCTGAGTTTAGGACATTGCCACGGTTCAAGTAGAAAACAACAGTTTAACTTCGAATATCGAAACCCGCACCAAATACGGACGCTTTCAGCAGCAGCCATTATAGCGCTTCACACTCAACAATCATTGGACGGAACACAACTCCCACTTATACCACCTCTTCTCAAAAGAGAAAGTAAAGCAAACAACGAAAACTTAACCACGCCCACCACACAAAAATCTATTTCATCTACTTCAAGCACCACAAAGACAGTAAAACCGACTACAAAATTAAGCACAACCACAATTAAAACAACAATAGCCACAACAGCCATAAAAACGACCGTTAAAAGCACATCACTGACAACTAGGCCTACAACAACTACTAAGCCTACGACTACCACAACTAAGCCTACGACTACCACAACTAAGCCTACGACTACCACAACCAAGCCTACAACTACAACAACAAAGCCTACAACAACAACAAATAAGCCTACTACTACAACTGCTACGCCTACAACTACAACGAAAAAGCCTACAACTACAACAACAAAGCCTACGACTACAACTACTACGCCTACAACTACAACAACAAAGCCTACAACTACAACAGATAAGCCAACAACTACAACAACCCTGCCTACAACTACAACTACTAAGCCAACAACTACAACCACTAGGCCTACATTTCCAAGTACTGAACCTACATTGCCATCAACTACAACTGAAACCACGTCCACTGCACTATCATCAACGACAACTATGGCGACTACAACAACAACTGAATTAATAAGCAATTCAACAAGAAATAACACAACAACTGAAAAAAATAGAAGATCCTCCAGTCACGAAAAATCAGACCATTACGGAAGATGCAATAATGGAAATTATTGATGACACTGAACAAACAGCTCCGCAAGAAATACCCGAAGCAGCGTCTTTAACACTAGAACAAGTACCGGAGGTACCAATAAAAGATGAAACAGAAAGCGGTCTACCCCAAAATATAGAAGAATTCGGTGACAAAATTAAATCCGAAATTTTAAAAATGCAGGAGCAATATAAAATAAGTATAGAAACAGAACACGAAAACAAACTTGCAAAAGAAATCCACGACGTATATTGTCAACTATCAACGATAAAGAAAACTCAAGCGGTGATTCTAGCTCAAAGTAACGGAATTCTTGCTGCTTCAGCGCTTGGATTACCCATCTGTACGAGACTGCAAGGCTTCGGACAAGCGATGACACTTCAAAAATATGAAACAAAACGGATTTTCATCTCCGCAAAAGAATCCAAATGTGGATTTCAACCATTCTTTACCTATGAAGATAAAAACTGCACAATTGGAGTAGATGGATGGTCTATACATCCATATTCCGATTGTTTTTGGAAAACTAATTTGGTAAATTTAAAGGGATTCCATCACACCTGGGAACACAATTCAACAGACGGAGACTGGGTAAAACAAAAAGCAAGCATTCACATGCCGAACTTAGACCTTATCACAGAGTTCGAAGAGTTGCACTTGAATGATTTCGACTACAGTTTGAAGAGCCATCCAGCACATAAAACAATGGAAATGGAGCAATTGAATATCCTAAACAATTTAGTAGAACTAATGCAGGAATCAAATTCAAAATCAGTTTCTGACATAGTGATGTCAGAAAAACAGGATAATCAGATAGGCACCATGTTTTCATGGTTCGACACATTAAAAATTCTTATCCTATCTATTATCGGATTCATTATATTCATCATATGCCTACGCATATTCATCATTTGTGACCCTTTCACAAGAATCATGGAAAAAATTCGTCAAACTAGAAGATTAAGACGATACGAAATCAATATGGAAGAAGCACACGAATTAACTTCAATGATCGCAAATTCAAGCAGTCAACCACCAGAAGAAATAATAGAACAACCATTCACTAGGATGACGGCTCCTACACCTCTTACCATGGAAAGACCCACACAATCACGCCCAGCTCAACCAAGCGCACCGAAACAACGTAATATTTACCCTATTATGGAAGAAAACTGGGAATCCGATCAAGCTCGCAAATGCACAGGAAAACACACGACGTGCACTTACGTTGTGGGTTATGGAATGGTATGGGAAGACCTTTGCAGATGCTCAACAGAAGTTGAATCTAAAAACCTTTTGAAAAAAAACAAAAAAAAACAACTTAACATGTTTTTATTTTTGGGTGAAAGGAGAAAGTAGTAAATGTATAAAAATTTAATACTTCGTTATACCATTAGTGTTTAAACAGCCACCAAACAATCAAGTGTTAAGTAAAAATGAAAGTTTTTAACGTAGTGAAGAAAAACAACGAAGAAACCTTAGTGATGGAACAGAACAGTGAAGACGCAGTGCAACATAATGAAGCAAGTGACAGTGAAAGTCAACCAGAAACAAACTACTTAGCGATCGAAAGTGACATTGAAACAGAAAGTGAAACACAACGATTTGGACTCTTCGGGGATTATGGTTTTTATCCACCAACGTTCGAATTTAATCCAAATACTACACAAAAAGCAACACTACCTAAATGTAGTAACTGTGCGATGAAAACGCACCGTGCAACTTTATCGGCAGTGAGAGCAGATGCTATCCAAAAACGAACACAAACCATCACACGACTACGTGATCAAGAAATTTTCTTAGAAATGATAGACGCTCCAAGGGAAGAAATAAGGTGTATCATCCAGAAATTGGGTCCCGCTGCATGGGATTACCACCCGAAGGCAGAATTTCTAAACCAAAAATTTAACAACAAAACACTACTCCATACAAGCGTGAAAGCGGGACAACTGGACATTACGGATTTACTGTTAGACTACGGAGCTGACCCAGATATAAAGAGGATGGCCAGACCAATGCACATAGAGCGGCAGCAGAAAATTACAAGCTCTTGATCAGGATATCATGATATCACAAATACAAGTTGTCATCGTATAATAGCCTTGTAGAAACACCACTAATGGTCGCCATCACCTACGGGCATGAAGAAGTGGCTTGAAAGTTATTTGTGGATAAGTTCCAACGTTGCCCAAATGGAAAAGGACAACAGCACCGTCCTACTTTATGCCGCCAAACATGGAAACAACACTCTCGCTAGGGCAGCATGCGAAAGGAAAATCCACATTAACATCAATCAAACGACTAGACCAGGAAACTATACGGCCCTACACCTCGCCACAATGTATAGGCAAGATCACATAGTAAATATCTTATTGGGACACGGAGCATATCCAGACATAACTGATGTCAATGGAAATACCCCGCAGGATTACGCGTTTGACGAATAAAGGAGAAACATATTCGAAGATTGGGACTATATAAGAGGCCGCAAGAGAAAAACTTCTGACAGCGAATAAAACTAAAATTAAAGAAGAAAAACTAAAGGAAGAAAAGAGAAGAAAAGCATACAAGAAAGATGATTGATGAATGATTGAAATCTGTAGTAGCATTCAAGTAAAAAGGAACGTAGACCATCAATTATTAACTAACACTCTTATTAGCCTAAAGACAACGAATAACGGTCCAGGAAACATATATTGTATTTTGTGCCTCATACTATATACACATAGCCCAACAAACAAGAATAACGGTGAAGGAAAGAAAATAGATGACAGGTAAAAACAAGTTTTCACCTAACCATTGTCACGCCAAATGCCGGAAAGAAGTAGGGAGAAGAAGAAAGAAGAAGACAAAGAGGAAAATTAGAGGACCAATTTCTTCTTGCCAAAGGGGGGAAGGAATGTAATAGACCGCAGCAACTCCTCCCAGCAACAGCAGCCCCACCCAGCAAGAAGGTCGTCAAGAATGCAACCTTCCCTGAGGATAATAGTTTACGATAAAAGTAAAAGTTATTGTAAACCCCTCCCTTCTTAACATTCAATCTTTTGGTATATTAGTGCATGGTTGTCTCGTCTTCAGTAGAGTTAGTTTACTGGCAAATACACAGTCTAGAAACTATTACATGAGTTTATACTTCTACATGTAAAATGCATAAAATATACTTGTATTCAATGTTAATACACTGTGATATTATGAATTTATACATCTACATGTAAACAGCATGAAATATACTTGTATTCAATGTGAATAAACTGCTATTCCATGAGATTTTACTTCTATATTAAAACACCATCAAATATACTTGTATTCAATGTGAATACACTGTGATACCATAAGTTTTTACTTCTATATGTATACAGGATCAAATATACTTGTATTCAATGTGAATACACTGTGATATTATGAGTTTATACTTCTACATGTAAACAGCATCAAATATACTTGTATTCAATGGGAATACACTGTTATACCACGAGTTTTTACTTCTATATGTAAACAGGATCAAATATACTTGTATTCAATGTGAATACACTGTGATATTATAAGTTTATACTTCTACATGTAAAAAGCATCAAAAATACTTGAATTCAATGTGAATACACTGTGATACCATGAGTTTTACTTCTATATATAAGCAAGATCAAATATACTTGTATTTAATGTGAATACACAGTGATATTATGAGTTTATACTTCTACATGTAAACAGCATCAAATATACTTGTATTCAATGTGAATACACCGCTATTCCATGAGTTTTTACTTCTATATGTAAACAGCATCAAATATACTTGTATTCAATGTGAATACACTGTGATACCATGAGTTTTTACTTCTATATGTATACAGGATCAAATATACTTGTATTCAATGTGAATACACTGTGATACCATGAGTTTTTACTTCTATATTTATATGGGATCATATATACTTGTATTCAATGTGAATACACTGTTATATTATGAGTTTATACTTTTACATGTATACAGCATCAAATATACTTGTATTCAATGTAAATACAATGCTATAAAACGAGTTATTAATTCGATATGTAAACAGCATCAAATATACTTGTATTCAATTTGAATACACTGTGATATTATGAGTTTATACTTCTATATGTAAACAGCATCAAATATACTTGTATTCAATGTGAATACACTGTGATATCATGAGTTTATACTTCTACATGTAAACTGAATAAAAAATACTTGTATTCAATGTGAATACACTGTGATATTATGAATTTATACATCTACATGTTAACAGCATCAACTATACTTGTATTCAATGTGAATACACTGCTATATCACGAGTTTTTACTTCTATATGTAAACAGCATCAAATATACTTGTATTCAATGTGAATACACTGTGATATGATAAGTTTATACTTCTACATGTAAAAAGTATCAAACATACTTGTATTCAATTTGAATACACTGTGATATTATGAGTTTATACTTCTACATGTAAACAGGATCAAATATACTTGTATTCAATGTAAATACACTGCTATTCCATGAGTTTTTAATTCTATATGTAAACAGCATCAAATATACTTGTATTAAATGTGAATACACTGTGATACCATGAGTTTTTACTTCTATATGAAAACAGCATCAAATATACTTGTATTCAATGTGAATACACTGTGATACCATGAGTTTTTACTTCTATATGTATACAGGATCAAATATACTTGTATTCAATGTGAATACACTGTGATACCATGAGTTTTTACTTCTATATTTATACGGGATCATATATACTTGTATTCAATGTGAATACACTGTTATATTATGAGTTTATACTTCTACATGAATACAGCATCAAATATACTTGTATTCAATGTAAATACAATGCTATAAAATGAGTTTTTAATTCTATATGTAAACAGGATCAAATATACTTGTATTCAATGTGAATTAACTGTGAGACCAAGAGTTCAAACTTCTACATGTAAACAGCATCAAATATACTTGTATTCAATGTGAATACACTGTGATATTATGAGTATATACTTCTATATGTAAACAGCATCAAATATACTTGTATTCAATGTGAATACACTGTGATATCATGAGTTTTTACTTCTACATGTAAACTGAATCAAAAATACTTGTATTCAATGTGAAAACACTGTGATATTATGAATTTATACATCTACATGTTAACAGCATCAACTATACTTGTATTCAATGTGAATACACTGCTATATCACGAGTTTTTACTTCTATATGTAAAAAGCATCAAATATACTTGTATTCAATGTGAATACACTGTGATATGATAAGTTTATACTTCTACATGTAAACAGCATCAAACATACTTGTATTCAATGTGAATACACTGTGATATTATGAGTTTATACTTCTACATGTAAACAGCATCAAATATACTTGTATTCAATGTAAATACACTGCTATTCCATGAGTTTTTAATTCTATATGTAAACAGCATCAAATATAGTTGTATTAAATGTGAATACACTGTGATACCATGAGTTTTTACATCTATATGTAAACAGCATCAAATATACTTGTATTCAATGTGAATACACTGTGATACCATGAGTTTTTACTTCTACATGTAAATAGGATCAAATATACATGTATTCAATGTGAATACACTACGATATTATGAGTTTCTTCTTCTTCATGTAAACAGCATCAAATATACTTGTATTCAATGTGAATACACTGCTATACCATGAGTTTTTACTTCTTTATGTAAACAGCATCAAATATACTTGTATTCAATGTGAATACACTGTGATATCATGAATTTTAACTTCTATATGTATCCAGGATCAAATATACTTGTATTCAATGTGAATACACCGTGATATGATGAGTTTATACTTCTACAGTAAACAGCATCAAATATACTTGTATTCAATGTGAATACACTGCTATTCCATGAGTTTTTACTTCTATATGTAAACAGCATCAAATATACTTGTATTCAATGGGAATACACTGTGATACCATAAGTTTTTATTTCTATATGTCTACAGGATCAAATATACTTGTATTCAATGTGAATACACTGTTATACCACGAGGTTTTACTTCTGTATGTAAACAGGATCAAATATACTTGTATTCAATGTGAATACACTGTGATTTTATAAGTTTATACTTCTACATGTAAACAGCATCAAATATACTTGTATTCAATGTGAATACACTTTTATACCACGAGGTTTTACTTCTATATGTAAACAGGATGAAATATACTTGTATTCAATGTGAATACACTGTGATATTATGAGTTTATACTTCTTCATGTAAAAAGAATCAAATATACTTGAATTCAATGTAAATACACTGTGATACAATGAGTTTTTACTTCTTTATATAAGCAGGATCAAATATACTTGTATTCAATGTGAATACACTGTTATATTATGAGTTTATACTTCTACATGTAAACAGTTTAAAATATACTTGTATTCAATGTGAATAAACAGTTATACCATGAGTTTTAACATCTATATGTTAACAGGATCAAATATACTTGTATTCAATGTGAATACACTTTAATATTATGAGTTTATACTTCTACATGTAAACAGCATCAAATATACTTGTATTCAATGTGAATACACTGTTATAACATGAATTTTTACTTCCATAAGTAAACAACATCAAATATACTTGTATTTAATGTGAATACACTGTTATACCACGAGTTTATACTTCTACATGTAAAAAGAATCAAATATACTTGTATTCAATGTGCATACCCTGTGATATTATGAGTTTATCCTTCTACATGTAAACAGCATCAAATATACTTGTATTCAATGTGAATACACTGTTATACCACGAGTTTTTACTTCTATATGTAAAAAGCATCAAATATTCTTGTATTCAATATGAATACACCGCTATTCGATGAGTTTTTACTTCTATAAGTAAACAGCATCAAATATACTTGTATTCAATGTGAATACACTGTGATGCCATGAGTTCATACTTCTACATGTAAACAGCATCAAATATACTTGTATTCAATGTGAATTTACTGCTATACCATGAGTTTTTACTTGTATATGTAAACAGCATCAAATATACTTGTATTCAATGTGAATACACTGTCATATTATGAGTTTATACTTCTACATGTAAACAGCATATAATATACTTGTATTCAGTGTGAATACACTGTGATACCATGAGTTTTTACTTGTATAGGTAAACAGCATCAAATATACTTGTATTCAATGTGAATACACTGTCATATTATGAGTTTATACTTCTACATGTAAACAGCATAAAATATACTTGAATTCAATGTGAATACACTGTGATACCATGAGTTTATACTTTTACATGTAAACAACATAAAATATACTTGTATTCAATGTGAATACACTGTGATACCATGAGTTTTTACTTCTATATGTAAACAGGATCAAATATGCTTGTGAAATTGCAATGTGAATACACTGTGATATTATGAGTTTTTACTTCTACATGTAAAAAGCATCAAATATACTTGTATTCAATGTGAATACACTGTTATACAATGAGTTTTTACTTCCATAAGTAAACAACATCATATATACTTGTATTCAATGTGAATACACTGTCATACCATGAGTTTATACTTCTACATGTTAACAGAATCAAATATACTTGTATTCAATGTGCATACACTGTGATATTATGAGTTTATACTTCTACATGTAAACAGCATCAAATATACTTGTATTCAATGTGAATACACTGTGATACTATGAGTTTGTACTTCTACGTGTAAAGAGCATCAAATATACTTGTATTCAATGTGAACACAATGTTATATTCTGAGTTTATTCTTCTACATGTAAACTGCATTAAATATACTTGTTTTAAATGTGAATACACTGTGATACCACGAGTTTTTACATCTATATGTTAACAGGATCAAATATACTTGTATTCAATGTGAATACACTTTGATATTATGAGTTTATACTTCTAAATGTAAACAGCATCAAATATACTTGTATTCAATGTGAATACACTGTTATAACATGAGTTTTTACTTCCATAAGTAAACAATATCAAATATACTTGTATTCAATGTGAATACACTGTGATATTATTAGTTTATACTTCTACATGTAAACAGCATCAAATATACTTGTATTCAATGTGAATACACTGTGATACCATGAGTTTTTACTTATATATTTATACAGGATCAAATATACTTGTATTGAATGTGAATACACTGTGATATTATGAGTTGATACTTCTACATGTAAACAGCATCAAATATACTTGTATTCAATGTGAATACACTGTGATACTATGAGTTTATACTTCTACGTGTAAAGAGCATCAAATATACTTGTATTCAATGTGAATACAATGTTATATTCTGAGTTTATACTTCTACATGTAAACTGCATTAAATATACTGGTATTAAATGTGAATACACTGTGATACCATGAGTTTTTACTTCTATATGTAAACAGGATCAAATATACTTGTATTCAATATGAAAACACTGTTATATTATGACTTTATATTGCTACATGTAAACAGCATCAAATATACTTGTATTTAATGTGAATACACTGTTATACCATAAATTTTTACTTCTATATGTAAAAAGCATCAAATATACTTGTATTCAATGTGAATACACTGTTATATTATGAGTTTATACTTCTACATGTAAACAGCATAAAATATACTTGTATTCAATGTGAATAAACAGTTATACCATGAGTTTTAACATCTATATGTTAACAGGATCAAATATACTTGTATTCAATGTGAATACACTTTAATATTATGAGTTTATACTTCTACATGTAAACAGCATCAAATATACTTGTATTCAATGTGAATACACTGTTATAACATGAATTTTTACTTCCATAAGTAAACAACATCAAATATACTTGTATTTAATGTGAATACACTGTTATACCACGAGTTTATACTTCTACATGTAAAAAGAATCAAATATACTTGTATTCAATGTGCATACCCTGTGATATTATGAGTTTATCCTTCTACATGTAAACAGCATCAAATATACTTGTATTCAATGTGAATACACTGTTATACCACGAGTTTTTACTTCTATATGTAAAAAGCATCAAATATTCTTGTATTCAATATGAATACACCGCTATTCGATGAGTTTTTACTTCTATAAGTAAACAGCATCAAATATACTTGTATTCAATGTGAATACACTGTGATGCCATGAGTTCATACTTCTACATGTAAACAGCATCAAATATACTTGTATTCAATGTGAATTTACTGCTATACCATGAGTTTTTACTTGTATATGTAAACAGCATCAAATATACTTGTATTCAATGTGAATACACTGTCATATTATGAGTTTATACTTCTACATGTAAACAGCATATAATATACTTGTATTCAGTGTGAATACACTGTGATACCATGAGTTTTTACTTGTATAGGTAAACAGCATCAAATATACTTGTATTCAATGTGAATACACTGTCATATTATGAGTTTATACTTCTACATGTAAACAGCATAAAATATACTTGAATTCAATGTGAATACACTGTGATACCATGAGTTTATACTTTTACATGTAAACAACATAAAATATACTTGTATTCAATGTGAATACACTGTGATACCATGAGTTTTTACTTCTATATGTAAACAGGATCAAATATGCTTGTGAAATTGCAATGTGAATACACTGTGATATTATGAGTTTATACTTCTACATGTAAACAGCATGAAATATTATTGTATGAACATGGCTTCCCTTAACGTCAAAAATTGTTTTGACTTGCTTGCCATGCCTTTGATTGGGTGGAAATCATCACGTGACAGTTAATTTTTTTTTTCAGGCGTCCATTTTCTTTTTTTATCTCTTACTTACTTAGTGTCAAAATGAACGAAGCAGAACCCAAAAGTAAACGACTGAAGATGGATGAATATAACGAAAGGAAAAAACTTGAGAGAAGGAAAAAAAAGTCCTTTTCCTGGTACCAGAGGGTATGGTAGTTGTAATTCCAATGCTCTTCTGAACAAAACTGGTATCGGAGCTCAATTACTTAAATTTAGGAGTGAAAAGAGAAAACGAGAATGTTGTTTAAAGAAAGCTGATCGAAATTCGTAGTCTGGTGAGCTTTTTCATGTATATAGAATTGAGATGATAGTGTTTATGTTTTGCGATAAATATGTTTTTGTATTTGTGTGTGATTGTTTACTTTGAGTTTTTTTATTTGTTGTTTGTTTTCAGAGAAAGGTAAAAATTCAAATATTCTAGACACAGAGATATATGTTGTTGCTTCTCTTGCATCTTTTAAGGATTATATGGAAACATCCATTGGAATAAGTGAGTTGCATCGTTTACTTTGTTGTTGGTGATTTGTTCTTCAAATATTTTAAAAGTTCGTATAAACAAGTTCTCTTCAAAATATGTTTGAAGACATTGTAGTAGAAGAAAATAACTTAACAGTTCAACAAAGAAATCCAAAGAAATCATGGAAAGAACGTGTGGAATCCATGGAAAAAGCTTGGAAAGACGTTTTTAAAACCCTCCTGAATGACGTTTTTGCCAGACAGGCATTTTATATTTCGCCTTGTGGAAAGTGTGGTTGTAAGCTGCCGAGGTTTGTCATTCGATGCAAAACTTGTTCCATTTTCTATTGTGAAGACTGTGATTTAAAACACCACGAAAAACATTTGTTTCATCAACGAACGCTAGCAACAGCAACATCGTCAACCTGTTTACTCGTCCACCAATTTATCAATGCAAAGGGAGAACTATTTTCAAAAGGTTTTACGTAAAAAATACTGTTGAACATAAATAATTTTATTATTTGTTTGTTATAGATATTTCAATTCTTTGCTTTAAACCCGAAAAATGCTCTAACTGTGATGGCCAAGAACAGTTGGAAATTTTACCAGGCGATGAAAACATAGCAGTTGTCAACAAAGATGGTATTTTTTCAAAAATAATTGCAATTCATTTTATACATAGCTTTTTTTTTACATTTAGGGCGGTTTGATTTAAAATCAGCAAAATTCTTTTGTTCTTATTGCAAATTGGTCACTAAAGCGTCAATCATTGACTATATTTGTTCTGGATATTAGCCAGGAGACCCTAATAATATATCCTACTTAATTTCTGAGGATTTATTACGGTTTTCGTACCTTACTAAACACAACATGCCTGGTACCTCTCTAAACAAGTTCTTGGAAACCCTTGAGACGCTGTTTGAAGGGTTTAGACCGGTAAACATAATGTTATATTTAATTTATCTAAATTATTTAATCTAGATTTTGATTTGTAGTTCAAGCCAATCAATAAAATTCATTTTCAGAATGCTAGTCGTCACTACGAAACTCTTATGCACCTTATTGACAACAAAATCAAGCTAAGAGACAAAACACTCTGTTTTAGTTGTAAAGGTATTATGCTTGCTTCTCATCCGGACGGAAATTTCAAACTTTATCGCCTGCGTTCTGCTTTGGGGTTGTAACTTTTTTTGCACAAATTCTTCCTGAAAATTTTCAATTATCATTTAAACATGCAGATTAAACCTGACTTCTTTGTACGGAAATGCGGTTATTGCTTATGATGAAGACATCGAGAAACACAAGTCGTTGATCGACTCCAAAATTTTTAAAGTACACCCAGGTTTCTTTCTTCACCGATATAATAATGTTTTGTTTTTTAGAGCAAGTCAAGTGAAACTTGTGGTGATTCAATTTTCAAGGCAGCAAGATCCGACGCAAGAAAAATATAAAAAATTAGACGAGACTGGGATCATGATGCGAACATGCAGACACGGCATCGTAGACAAGGCCGTTAATATGCATCAAGGAGAAACTTTTCGCCATACGCATTTTATTCACGTTGATCTTCCAGAAAAAAAATGTTCTTTTCTTTGCGGCGATGTTATGTGCCGTTATTGGAAGTGGGCCCAAAAGGTTGCGCTACTCTTTCCTGAATTTCAGCCAATGATTAAAGACATGAAGCCATTTCTTGGAAGAATGCATGCAAAAGTGCACGTATGGTACTGCCAGGTAAATTATTCGATTCGGATCAATAAATCATGCTGTATTTTAAGACGATCCTAAATTTCAGATTCTTTGGGTTGGACATTGGATGTTAGATGCTGCACTGACACTTGGAGAAGAGCAGGAACAGGTGTTCTCTAAAATGTCAAGATATGGCAGCGTGACGAAACATATGGGAGGAGCAAGTAATCATATACTTAATGTAACAAACAATCACAAATAGTTTTTCAATTACTCTTATATTCATATCGCAGGGACCATATAACCGCTGCTGTTTTTTCTGGAATGCGCAAAAGGAAAACGGAATGGTTCATCAACTTGTTAAAAGAAGGAAAAGAGTATGAAATTCCATGATTTGTTTTATACTACGATAAATATTTATATATCGACTACTTTGGCTTGAAATCAAATAAAGATTTCTAGTAAGCAGCTTAAAAGTGATTTTGAAACATACCATTTAAACGCTGAGGTACTTCCCAGGCTTCTTGAGGAACTGAGGAAGACAGCAGAAGATTACAAAAGTATTACTCATGCTACTTAACTTGAAAGGTTTCTGAAAGTAAATTCATTGCATTTTATGATAGCGGGAAGGAAACAAAGCAAAGATGATGAGTCTCCGTTACAAATGGCTCAAAAGGCTCTTGAAGGATATAACGCACATCAAAATCCTTAAAAGCCGAGTCTCCAGGATTGCCACTACATCCGAAAAAAAGGATTAAAATGAGAAAGGCAATGACACTAATGTCCAAAAAAAACGCCGATCTCATAAAATTCATCAATGCAAATTCCGAGTACAACATCACTGAAGAAAGCTTGCTAAATGGCCATTTTCCGTGGCAAAACTATGAACCATCTACCAGCAAATCAAGCAGTATTTAGCATTTGTTTAAAACATTTTATAACGTGCTGAGAAAAAAAATTTCCTTTCAGCGACCTTTCACGAAAAATTCCAGATTATTGACAATTGGATGTTGCTGTTGCGCTCAAACGAAGAAGTGTTGAAGTCAGAAAAAGAGATGCGCAACTTTGTGAATTCTATCATGTGACAGAAATCTTTACTGGAAACAGAAATTAAGTCCCACGTTTCCTTGATCTCTTCTACTAGTTCAACAACAAAAGAAAATAGGGTCGTGCAAGAAAAGACCGTTCTTATAACGCATGAGTTAACTAGGAAACATGAAATGTTGATTTATGCCGTTGCTACATTTCAAGAGATCGACGAAAATTTTGCAGATAGCCCTGGCACAAGGAGTTTATTTTCTTCAAACTCAAAAAGTTTTAGAACGGAAGAAGCAAATGAGGAACACGACGACAACTTTTCAGATGCAGAAATCCTAGACGATTCGCCTGATGACGAAACGTCCGACAACTGGTATGATGACGAAGAAATTCCTTATTAAAACCGGTGTTTGAGATCTAATCAATAAAATCGACTTTATTCGTGTATCTTAGTGGTAGTTTTTTATCAATCAATGAAACGCGGGCACACCCATTCCGAGAATAAAACGGTTTTTTTTATTCAATATATGTTTGTGCTGATCGGTGCGAAATATTTTTCTTGCTAGACGTAAAACACATTTGATAACACCACAAAAAGGTAAGAAGTAGGTAGTGGTAATCATTATTATTATTAGTTTATTAAATGGAAATGTCTACGTTTTAGCTACAAATCTGTTGGATGACTAGTTAAAACCTCAGAGTTCTTGATTCACAAAACGTACAACATTTAATTTATTTTTGACGTGATTACAAAGTTGTTGCCAAAATTAGAAGTTTGATTTCTTTAAAAACATGTTTTTTAAATATTATGTCATATGTCACAAGTATTTCACACTGTAATAAACAAAATATTGAAATTTTTATGGTGAAATTATTTGATTTCTGCCCTATAATGAAAAAAAATGCCCGTAGTAGTGACTAGAAGGTTATGTTAAAAACGATTAATAGAGAATGTGAAAAGATTTAGAGGAGGCGCTTCATCAAAATGTCCGTCATCAGAAGCATCAGGAAGGGGTAAATTTTGATAACAATTTTCGATCAACAACTAAAACAATAGCTATCTAAGTATTGTCTAATAGAAAAACATTCTCAAGATGATGCGGCATGTTAGAAGTCTTTTTTATGGTTTTAGTGTAGGTTGAGACTCAAAGGATAGACTTAAAGTTAACTTTTTTTCATCTTTCCCTCCCTCTAGTAAGTATAAAAAATCTTATATTTATTTGCGGCTGAGACTTTATCGATGCATCTACATTAGTTTAACGGCAATCAATAGCTCTCAGTAAAGACTATCGAATCGGTTAATTTGATAACAAAATAGTTAAAAGATAAGAATTCCCATGAAAACATTTGGTTTCATTTCATCTTCATATATCTCTAGCTTAAGCGCAATACTCGACCCAAAAGACGAAACGCAAAAAAAAAATAAATTTAGGGTTTATGGACTTTTTACCTATGTAATATTCTTTAGCGAGTTTGTATGAGTTCATAGCCCTTGTCGAGGGCTATCAATTACTGTTAAGTTTATGAAAATGCGTCTAATGGTTACTCCGAAAATAAATATTGGATTTTTGAATTTTCCGGGGGAGGGGGAGGGAGAGATATCGAAAAACATCTAATTTTGCGCACATCGTTTGGGTCTTACTGTACACCAAAACGGTAAAAAAATACATTTTAAACATTACTCGTCATCACCTGCCCATATTGTATCAGAACATATTTCGATACTTATAGTTTTGGATAAGAAATAGCATAAAAAATTTACCTCTTCCCCACCCTCCGGGGGAGGATTCCCGATTGCCGCCATTTATATAGTCCCTAAATTAACTCGTTTCATATTGTCTCTTTCTCTTATTTTTCTTTTAATAAACCATAAATCGTTTCATATTGTCTCTTTATTTTAGTCGTTTTTTTATGTATCATCATGAAGTCCCTTTAATGAGGAATTCCAGTCGTTTTAGGATTAACTAATGCACATGGAAAGCACTTGTCAGACATTTTCACGATTTATGGTCTACATTTTGTTTATTATGGATGAAAAATAATAACTACATTAGACGTACACATAGACACACACACATATAGTATGTTAATATAGAAACATCTTCAAATAGGAAATCTCTTTTTAGGCGACCACTTTTTATTTTATCTTCTAGGACGAATATAAAGTTTTGAGCTTTAAAGTTCCCACCTGCAGGGAAATCATTACAGGATTAACTTCTGTGGAGCTAAAAATGATTATTTTATTTTGATTCCTCCCGTTTTTTGTCCATCAGTTTCCGATGTACATACCGGTTGAAACATTTTATTATTAAACACAATCGAGATCATGAACGACGCCGTACGTAAGTCAACCACTTGAAATTACAACAATAATTTTGAAATTGCGAGTCTTTCAACTGTCAATTTGCATTCACTACAATGATTCCAACGTGTGACCTGTTCTCTGCTAGCATTACGACTCTTTCCTAGGATACTGGACAAACTTCTGAAATACTGACTTGTAGAAAAAAATCAGAAAAGAATAAAAATCTACTGCAGAGAAATACAACAAACTTTAATATTACGTTTTAGGAAAATGAATTCTGGATATTGATAGTTCTATATTCTGTTTTTTTTGGTTCTCCTGATCCAACGAAACAAGCAAAAGAACTATCAATCATTGACGCCACTGCAAATTGAAAGTCATACATAAATTGTTTCAAATGCAATGGCTATGATGGAGTCATAGTTCCGACACCACATTACATTTCAGACTTGATCTGGCTTCAGACAAAGAAAGGAATATTATTACATAGTTTATGTGAATGAATGAGTAGGAGTGTTACTTTCTATAGTTTTCGTTTTGCGTTGCCTTCTGGTTCCTTCAATTACCATAAAGAAAGTACTGGATATTAAATTTCTCATTGAGGCTGAACTTCTGTGCTCTTCAGAGCTTTCCCATGGTATAGGATTACTGGTACGCGTACATAAGAGGGCGCAAATGGGACGAAAACTGGAATATTCTGAATTGACAACTCTGGCCGGGTGTGTAACTGTGTAGACTACTTTAACATGGGCTCTTATGGGACTACCCCTTTTGAACTGTTACATTAAGGTGTTTGAATTTTTTTTTTCATTTAGAAAAATTTTTATCGTGCGAAGAATTAATTTTTATGCAAAGTTCATTTTTTGGATTTTAATTTTAAAATGTTTGTATAAAAAAAAAATAAAAATGGTCCAAGAATTTCTGAAAGTCTTTAACTTTCCACTTCTGCTAGACAGTTCCACATTATATATTAAAAGCGGAATTTGTTCTTTGGAGCAGTTACGTTTGCGTCTCGTTGGACGTAGATTGTTTACATTTTGGCTTTCGCCATTGTTTGCAGCCCGAATTTCAAAATAAAACGATAATTAAGTTGTCGTCGTTTGATTTTTAAACAATTTATTTGAGATGAGCAGTGCAATCACCATGGCAATCACTTCCAAAGAACAAATCCCGCTTTTAATATATAATGTGGAACTGTCTAGCAGAAGTGGAAAGTTAAAGACTTTCAGAAATTCCTTGGACCATTTTTTTTTTTTTTTATTATACAAGCATTTTAAAATTAAAATCCAAAAAATGAACTTTGCATAAAAATTAATTCTACGCACGATAAAATTTTTTTTAATGAAAAAAAAAATTCAAACACCTTAATCTAACAGTTCAAAACGGGTAGTCCCATAAGAGCCCATGTTAAAGTAGTCTACACAGTTACACACCCGGCCAGAGTTGTCAATTCAGAATATTCCAGTTTTCGTCCCATTTTCCCAGACGAGGGTCTCTGGAAATACGCCTACCAGTAACCCTATAACATGGCTTTCCTTTAGCCTCTGTAGAGTTACTATTATAGCAGTTTTTTTGCCTTACTTCGGATTCTTTCTCTATTTATAGCTTTCTGTTTTAAATTAAAGAAACACAACATGGTAAACATTGGGACTAATCTTTAAAAACCATGTGTCTACCAACACTTACCGGTATCAGTATCAAATTCAGCATCCCTAAACACACTCAAGAAAAAATCACAAAAACACTCAATAAGTTCATTACAAGTATCAAGATCATCGAACGAATTTAACACTTAATTTCTTACCACTAAAATATTTCCCCAATCCCTTATTTTGTAATAAAATTCTGCAAATTGTAATAAACAAAAACGCCACGGTGTGTTACGGCCCCTCAACAGGCGGCCCGTAAACTGTAACACGTTTCAACCAGCCATGGCCAGTGGCACCTAGGGCTCGGCCCCGGTTCTTGAAAACCCGGTTTACCCGCGGTTCGTCGCCAAAAAAAAGTCGCAAATGAGCGATCCGGGTAGTCTATTTGCGAAAGTGGGTAGGCTGGATGGATTTGATGGGCAAACCGGGTATACCCACCACCATCTTGGAAAATGGCGGCTTGCAAAGCCCCAAGTTAAATTAAAAGTAGTGTAGCAAAAAAAATTTTTTGTGGCGGGAAATTCAAAGGGCGTCACTAGATTTCAGGGAAAAACTCGAGTAATCGGGTAGGAAATCGGGGATAACCGGATTTTGAACCCGGGTAATGGAAACGGTTTTCGAAATTGTGTTACCCACATGGTACCCGGGTAGGTAGTGGGCACAAAGTCTTAGGAACCGTTACCCACCGGATCAAATTTTTTGCCGAGAAGACCTACCCATTCGCCCAAATACCTACCCATTGGACACGGGGCCGAGCCCTAGTGGCACCAAGAAAAAAAAAAAAAAAAACTGTCGATATCGAGTTAGTGTAACTATCGATTTCGATTTTCATCTGTCTAACTATCAGTTTCAAACAGTATTTTACGCAGGCTATTTTGGTTTTCGAAAACGATGCTCCGGTTGAAAAGAAGTTTTCAAAAAAGAGAGATACTGATCAATCTTCTGCTATTTTTCCCTACAAACAAGCCAAGAGCTCACCTACTATGGAATTGGATGAAGAATGTGTTAATAACAGCCTAATTGCAGGTGCAATTCCTCCACACACTTGTCTACTAAACGAAGGTAAGTGCAAGTAAAATCTGCATTCCTGACTTTGATCTGTAATATAAATATGTTTTTATGTAGGTTTGGAAAGGCCAGCAGACCACCTTTTTCTATTTGTTGTGATGAACCAATCTTAAGTCAACCTCATTTTGGAAGAATAAATTTGTTAAACAATTTATTAGTAATCTTGGGGGGGAAAATTTTTTTTCCAAACTGTCTGATCTCCCTAAATGGAAGAAAGTTGTAATTTTACGTATTAATCATGGCTCAATAGAGAAGTTTTAATAGTTTTGTAAGAACGTGTGGCAGAATTTAGATCCAGCAAAAAAATTCAAGATTCTCTTTATGCTATTTAAAACATTCAACTGCTGCAGTTAACAACTTAATTTGCCCTACTCGACAAATGAACTCAAAATGTTAAAGCTGCTTTGTTTTATTTAGAAAATTGTCACTTTGCAGCACTTTTCTAAATTTAATTTCTTATATCTTATTTTTAGATAGTATTTATGAGCAGTCACAGGAGGCCTATTCTTCGGAAGACTTCAGCTGTCTGTTCTATGACTGGTTTTACCAGTTACTTCCCAGTTAAACTGTAAAAATAGTAGATTAACAAAGAAAATTTTATTGTTGTTATTGGTATTTCTTGGTACACTAAATCCACAAACAGTGAACTGACAAAAATTCAGAACTTGAATATGTTTTGTTGATAACCTCTTGGAGCCCAGTTAAAATAAAAAAATGAAAAAAGTACGTACTCAAACTAAATAAAACTTCTTTTTGGCAGGAACTTAAAAGAAAAAAAACTTTCCCTTACAATCTTTAAATTTAAGCACAAATGACATAAAAGACTTTAGTTACAGAAATGTTTGATTGTTGATTTTTGTTCTGACTAATTTCGTTATTCATCGAAATGTATTTCGACTGTGTCCGATGAGGCAACTCGTCTGAATCTGATTCACAATCTACCTCAGTAATCCAATTCTGCTTCTCCTTGCGACCAGAGATATTGAACTGATGGGAAACCTTCATCGAATACGTGCTATTTTCTGTCATACCAAGTTTTTTGTAATAGAAATATTGTTTCAGTTTCAAAGTTAGTCATTACCAGCATTTTTTTCATCAGTGACTATGTCACACAGCCCAGCTACCTCAAATGCCACATTACGAGTTTCATGCAAAACATTTGGCAGATTGTCTTTGGAAATCGCTTTATTTCCTTCGCAAATCTGAAGACCTACTTCATCAGCTATTGACACGTCGGTTGACGTATAAATCAAAAATAATGAATTAATGATCTGTCTCAACAATGTAATGCACAATGAATTGCATTTGAATAGTCTCTACCTTCTCTTTCATCTAAATAGTCGATTTCCTTCTCTTTTTCTTCAAAATTTTTTTCGTCCACTGGACTACCTCTTCAATTGTTTTTCCGATGATTTCTGAAGTTATATATTTTTTCTTGAATGTAGATCATTTCAGTGCTATTTGATTTTTCAGTTTCCAATTCAGAGATATTAGTGATCAAATTGGAAATTCCTGCAATACAATCCCAAATTGCAGGATTCATTAATACGAATAATTTAAAATGATCAGTGTCCCATGCATTCCATCATTGTCTATTGTGTCTCCTTTTTCGTTCTGTTGGATTGTTTTAGAAGTTGACAAATCAAATTCATCTCCTAAAGGAATAGGTTTATCACACGACACTGGAAACAGAAAGATTGGAAAGGAAAATTAGATTTTAATTTGAGAAATTTTCATCACTTACATTCAATTGTTTCACTGAAACTTTTTCTAAAGTAAAGTGCAAAATCCACTGCTTCTTGGGTTGTGAGAATTTTTTCACCTTTACTACCAAAGGCCATTCCATTGAAATTGTCTGGACCCTTAGGATTTTCGACATAAGTAAAAATGAGACTACTCACGCCTTTCTGGGAGGATAACAAGCGAGCCTAAATAGATTTTCGATAAGATCTTTGTTTTAAAACAATCTGTATCCAACATTTACGGTTTGGAACAGATTTTTAAGACGGTAGAATTTGACTTGCCGACTGTTACACACTTTTTCTCATTTTCTAGCATGGAATTCCTAAAAACCAATAAATTCTTATAACAAACTAAATTATGGTAGTAAAAAGTGTAAAAGAGGCTACATGGAAATGCTGAAAAATTCCTTTGTTTTGAACGATTTTAAGCATGATAAATTATTTTTAAAAACGGACTAAAACATACAAACGAAACCAAAATGGCGCCTAAGGTCAAGATCAAATTTTTGGACAACCCTAAAGAAATCACGTGTGCAATATTCAGCCAATAAGCGGCGTGGCATGCAAGTAAAAAGTGTTTTTGACGTCCAAGGAGACCAGGCTGACTTGTATTCAATGTGAATACACTGTAATACAAAGAATTTTAACTACTATATGTAAACAACATCAAACATACTTGTATTCAATGTGAATACACTGTTATATTATGAGTTTATACTTCTACATGTAAACAGCATCAAATATACTTGAATTCAATGTGAATACACTGTGGTATTATGAGTTTATACTTCTACATGTAAACAGCATCAAATATACTTAAATTCAATGTAAATACACTGTGATACCATGAGTTTTTACTTCTTTATGTAAACAGGATCAAATATACTGGTATTCAATGTGAATACACTTTGAAATTATGGTTTTATACTTCTACATGTAAACAGCATCAAATATACTTGTATTCAATGTGAATAAACTGTTATACCATGAGATTTTACTTCTATATGTAAACAGCATTAAATAAACTTGTATTCAATGTGAATACACTGTGATATTATGAGTTTTTACTTCTATATGTAAACAGCATCAAATATACTTGTAGTCAATGTGAATACACTGTGATATTATGAGTTTATACTTCTACATGTAAACTGCATCAAATATAATTGTATTTAATGTGAATACACCGTGATGCCATGAGTTTTTACTTCTATATATGTAAAAAGGATCAAATATACTTGTATTCAATGTGAATACACTGTTATATTATGAGTTTATACTACGAAATGTAAACATTATCAAATATACTTGTATTCAATGTTAATACACTGTGATATTACGTGTTTATACTTCTACATGGAAACAGCATCAAATATACTTGTATTCAACGTGAATACACTGTGATACCATGAGTTTTTACTTCTATGTGTAAACAGGATCAAATATACTGGTATTCAATGTGAATACACTTTGATATTATTATTTTATACTTCTACATGTAAACAGCATCAAATATAATTGTATTCAATGTAAATACACTGTGATACCATGAGTTTATACTTCTACATGTTAACAGTATCAAATATACTTGTACTCAATGTGCATACACTGTGATATTATGAGTTTATACTTCTACATGTAAGCAGCATCAAATATACTTGTATTCAATGTGAATACAGTATAATACTATGAGTTTATACTTCTACATCTAAACAGGATCAAATACACTTGTATTCAATGTGAATGCACTGTGATATGATGATTTTATACTTCTACATGTAAACAGCATCAAATATACTTGTATTCAATGTGAATACACTGTGATATTATGAGTTTATACTTCTACATGTTAACAGCATAAAATATTATGAGTTTTTACTTCTATATGTAAACAGCATCAAATATACTTGTATTCAATGTGAATACACTGTGATATTATGAGTTTATACAGTACCCACCAAACTATTAGGTACACCCCCCTTTTTTCAGTGCATTTTTATGGCACTACGTGTCTTTAAAAAAGTGCAAATACTCTTGAACGGCTTGGGCTAGATTTTTTGTATTTTTTTCCTGAATAGATGTAATGATGTTCTACATTTTTCATACACACAAAAATGTCGTAGGATTAACCCCAATGGCGCTACGGTATCGTTCACTTTATTAGGTACACCCCGTTTTCCCCCATATGCGCCGTGTTAAATACGGCGTTTTCAAAAATATACAAAAAAAACTAAAAATAAAGATAAAATCTTTTTCTTTGCGCCAAAAGATGCACATTTCTTCACTCTATACTAATCCAAAGTATGATTTACAGTCAAACCAACTAAAAGAACCCTTCTATATACCCCGAAGTTTACCCCCCTCAACATTTTTACGGCAAAAATAAAACTGGCGATGTCACCACCAGATGCACTGCAAGATGCGGGATGTTGCTACCAGCCGCCAGCTTTCACAGAATATGGTTTGGGGTAGATTCTGATATGTTACCTCACCTCCTCGGCGGGAAGAAATTGAAAGAATCAATTACATTAAATGGGAAAAAAGTTGTGGCGATCACGCCATTCAAAATTCCTGTCCAAAGGTGAAAATGGGGAGAGCGAGTGATTTGACTGTGATGGAAAAAACTAAAATTGTGACACTTAGACAGGAAGGTGCTTCGTTACGTAAAATTTCTCTTGTTCTAGGCCGTAGTGTTAACGCAGTAAAGCAGGCATTAATAGATTTAATGAGACTGATTGCATAGGAAAAAGAGAAAGAAAGACTTCTTGCAAACGTAAAATTTCCAATGCATCTGCTAGATATTTACACTTATTGTCAAAAAGAGATCGTAGAAAAACTTTGCCTCTTCTTACTCAAGAAGTCAACACCGCAATAAGTACCCCACTTTCATTGTCGACTGTGCGTCGATCCCTGCAAAGTTTTGATATGAACGGCCGAGTTGCGTGCAAAAAACCTCTTCTCAGAAAAGCTAATATACGAAAACGCCTAAAATTTGCTGAAGAACATGTAAATTGGACTGAAGAACAGTGGAATCGAGTATTGTTTACTGATGAAACTAAAGTAGAAGTCTTTGGAACACATCGACGCATATTTGTCAGGAGAAAAGCCGGCGAAAGATATAGGAATGAGGGCCTTGTACCAACTGTAAAATTTGGAGGGGTTCGGTAATGTGTTGGGGGCAATTTGTGCTAAAGGAGCTTTACCACTGCACAGAATAGAAGGGATCATGACTAAGCAAACTTATCACCAAATTTTGATTTGCAAGGTAAAAATAATTTTCGTTTTTTTAGCACAAATGACGTATAAAAATTACTTTATTTGTATGTAAAATTTTATACTAGGCAGTGCCAGGAGGTCTTCGATTACTCGGAGAAGGATTTGTCTATCAAGAAGACAATGATCCTAAACATTCGTCACATCTTTGTCGAGGATATTTAGAAAGAAAAAAAAATTAGGTAGACAAATGATTTCTCGCCTAATTATTATTTTCAAAAATTTGTTATTTGAGTCTAGGAGTGTTAAAGCGCGTGGTTTGGCCTCCTCAGAGCCCGGATTTAAATCCTATTGAGCAGGTCTGGGATTTTGTAAAATCTAGGCTAGAAGAATCCGACAGAGTCACCGTGAGAACTATTTGGATAGAACTGGAGAAAGCTTGGAACTTGATTACGCCCGAATTAATACAGCGATACATCGGCACAATGGCTGACCGATGCAGAGCAGTAATACTAGCCAAGGGAGGGAACACAAGATATAAAAAAAATCTGATTATTTTCATTTTCGCATCGCATATTGCATATTTCATTGTTTATTTTCTAATGGAACTAAGACTAAAATTGAAACTTTTCGCTTTTTCGCAATATTGGCAAATAAAAATTTCCCATCAAACTCATTTTTTTTGTATAAAAATAACTACGTGATTCACGAAGAGAATTAAAGTAACCTCAAACCATATTCTGTGAAAACTGGCGGCTGGTAGCAACAGCCCGAATCTTGCAGTGCCTCTGGTGGCGACATCGCCAGTTTTGATTTTGCCGTAAAAATGTTGAGAGGGGTTAATTTTGGGGTATATAGAAGGGTTCTTTTAGTTAGTTTGACTGTAAATCATACTTTGGATTAGTATAGAGTGAAGAATTGTGCATCTTTTGGCACAAAGAAAAAGATTTTAGCTTTATTTTTAGTTTTTTTTGTATATTTTTGAAAACGCCGTATTTACCACGGCGCATAATATATATATACACCCCGTATCTAATAAAGTGAACGATACCGTAGCACCATGGGGGTTAATCCTATGACATTTTTGTGTGTATAAAAATGTAGATCATCATTAGGTCTACTCAGGAAAAAAATACAAAAAATCTAGCCCAAGCCGTTTAAGACACGTAGTGCCATAGGAATGCACTGAAAAAGGGGGTGTACCTAATAGTTTGGTGGGTACTGTACTTCTACGTGTAAACAGCATCAAATATACTTGTATTCAATGTGAATACACTGTGATACCATGAGTTTTTACTTCTACATGTAAACAGGATCAAATATACTTGTATTCAATGTGAATACACTGTGATACCATGAATTTTACTTCTATATGTAAGCAGGATCAAATATACTTGTATTCAATGTGAATACACTGTGATATTATGAGTTTATACTTCTACATGTAAACAGCATGAAATATACTTGTATTCAATGTGAATAGACTGTGATACCATGAGTTTAAACTTCTACACGTAAACAGCATCAAATATACTTGTATTCAATGTGAATACACTGTGATATTATGAGTTTATACTTCTACATGTAAACAGCATGAAATATACTTGTATTCAATGTGAATAGCCTGTGATACCATGAGTTTAAACTTTTACATGTAAACAGCATCAAATATACTTGTATTCAATGTGAATACACTCTTACACTGTGATATTAGGAGTTTATACTTCTATATGTAAACAGCATCAAATATACTTATATTCAATGTGAATACACTGTGATATCATGAGTGTAATAGACCGCAGTAACTTCTCCCAGCAACAGCAGCCCCACCCAGCAAGAAGGTCGTCACGAATGCAACCTTCCCTGAGGATAATAGTTTACGATAAAAGTAAAAGGTATTGTAAATCCCTCCCTTCTTAACCTTTAATCTTTTGGTATATAAGTTCATGGTTGTATCGTCTTAAGTAGAGTTAGTTTACTGGTAAATACACAGTCTAGAAACTATTACATTTGTAGGTCCCAACGAGACTGCAAGAATAACATCGAGACTCTTGAAGAAAAGTTTCTGATCTGTGCTTCATTTGCTAGCTGCAAGTGTTCTACGCTTCTATCACCTTTTTTTATCTTCAAGCAACCGACATCGGAACATCATCGAGGTAAGCGAATGCCGTTTGATTCACCTGTACAAAAGACTGCTCTCAACGAGAAAACACTACTACCTTTATACCCCGTACTACAAGAATCTGATTTAACCGACCAAGACCCAAACCTAAGTCACCATCGAGAACAATTTTTGACCATTGGTAGACCTTAATAGCCTTAGAATTAAAGCAAGACTTAGAAAGAAGTAAATCATACCAGACAATCTCAACAACTGAAAATATCCAACAGTTACAAACACAGAAACAAGAAGCAAGTCAGGCGACGCAAAATTCGCTGCATTTTTACACTTATTACCTTCTAGAACAAACTTTAAAAGTAACAGATGGTGTAACGGCAGAAACCATTGCTAATGCTACTAAAACACTCAAAGACGATATAGTCGCACAAGGTGGGAACACCAGAACACTCGACAGTTTACTCCAACAACTACACACATTGCACGGAAAAGATAAAGAATTTTTGTTCGGTACCATCAGTGTATTGCAGAAAGAGTCAGTAATTGCACTAATTGAAGATAAAAAGCAGATATCTGCGCTAAAATTTGAACTTTCAAACGCGCAAAAACAATTGGAGAGTAACAAAAAGAAGGCAAAGAGTTCCAAATACACTTTAAGCAGTTCGTTAGAGCAACTTCAAGAAAACAACGAAGCTCTGAAAAACTCCCTTGAAAAAGCCAATTCCCGAATCGCCGACCTAGGACAAAACCTTGAAGCCACCTAAGCAACCGAGAGCCAATTGCAGAATCTTCTCAAAAGAAAAGAGGAAAACAACGCAGCTGTCGAGGCCGAAGGGCAAGAAATAATTAACAAACTTGAAGGTGAGAAGACCAGACTAATCCAGAAACTCAGCACTGCAGAAAACCAGATAAAACAAGTATCGGAAACAGCAGAGCAGCTCCAGAAAGAGATAAAAGTTTTGGCAGACAGACTCGACAAGGCTTCAGCAGAGAAAATCAATTTAAAGAAAAACTTGCTAGATTTTACTTCGAAGAACAAGAACCTTGAAAAAGACCTTCAAGAACTACCAAGATCGGGTACGAGGACAAGAAAATCAAATAATATTTCTAGAAAACCGGGTGAAAGAATACAAAAAAATTCAAGTTAAATTCAACGAGACTGAAGACTCTAACGACTCAAGGTAAGACGAGGACGAACCAGGAGAAATAACCAAACTAGTGGGAGATATAAACGAACTGACCTTGCCGACAGACAGTGGAGACAAGTCACTCCACTACGAGCTGGAAATAGAACAAACAAACGATTTTGAACAAACAATAGAAAACCTGAAAACGCAAATAGAACACTTAAACAAAACAATCATCTATTTGGAGCAAGAAAATCAACAGCTAAAAAAGAAGGTCGACATGGGCGTAACACACGACGACGAGGACACTTCGGAAAAAACGTTCGCGAATACCCGCAAGAAAAATCCCAAGGATGACGATATTCCAGCAACTGAGCAGGACGACGAAGACGCAAAGAAAGTGAACAGGTACTTCACTCAGCCAATAGTGAAGGCCCTAGGAGAGCTATTCTCCAGAGAAGACCAAAAGGCAATCCCAATCTTTTAAGGAAAAAGCACTGATAAACTAACATCAGAGTGGCTACGCTGCGCCGAGCACGTAGCACGAAACAACGAATGGGACGACAATCAAAAGATGCGTTTCTTCTCTGATCGATTGAAAGGCGAAGCCTTCGAATGGCATGAAAACTACGCTGAGGAAGAAGGCGATGATCTAAATTACCAGGATTGGAAAGAAGCACTAATAACAAGATTTCAAGACACCTACGACTTAGCTACGCTGGAGAAAAAACTTTCAAAATTAACTGAAAAACCGGAAGAAAACTGCAGAGCTTTTGTTTCAAGGTTAAATAATCTTTACGATACCATCGCTGGTAAAGAAGAAAAGGCTGACCATAACCAAACTATTATTGAAGGACAATTACTAAACAAAGTGAAAAAGATGAGGGATCACAGAAAAAGCAAAATCGTACTAGAAGGATTACTACCAAAGTATAAAGCAGAACTTTATCTACGAATGCCAGAAAACACAGAAGACTTTGACGCATTATGTAAACAACTTTTCATTTCTGAAAAAATTCTACACACAAAAGAAGCTACAGACGACAAGGAGATGTCAGCTGTCATAGCAGGGATAACGCATCACGAAAAACAACAAGACGATAAAATCCAACTACTTCAGCAAAAATTATCAGAAACTCTGTCAGAATTAAAATGTACTAATACGAAACGTGGATCCTCACAGGAAAACGACGTTACCATAGCTGCAACTGACCAATACGAAAACAGAAGACCACGTCCAAGTGAACGTTACTCAAGATCACGTGATTCGCGAGTGCGATTTGCTGACAATCATAACAGCCGAGAATCAAGTCGAGAAAGAAGTCTAAGTAGAAACAGAGACAACAGCCCCTACCGCAGAGATTACAATTCGTCAGGACGAAGAAATTATAATCCTTCAGGATACAGGCAAACCAGATTTCCATCTCACCAACGTCCCCCATATCGGAACGACTACCCCAACCGACAAGGAAACTACAGCGCACCAAACAACTACAGACAACAAGCACGTTATAACACCAACCAACATCCACAGCAGCAACAGCACACTAGCAACAACCCTCGAACCACTGAAAATCGAGAAATAACCTGCTACAAGTGTAACCGAAGAGGACATATTGCAAGAGAATGTTGGACAGATATGGCACGTACCAAAAACCAAGGTCCCCGATAAACACCATAAAACCAATCCGTAACTCCCACTAATATACAATTTAGGATCAGCTGTAGAAGTAGAAATTCCAAAACTAATACGTATTCCCGTTAGAATTTTTAATAAGGAAATCATAGCTATAGTGGACACGGGCGCAGCCGCTAGTTTAGTATCCAGTAAAATATTGGATAATCTAGAGTGTAATGAGAACTTAAAACAAGTAGAAAATGCGAAGCCTCCTATTTTTAGAACGGTGTCGGGACAAGAACTTAAATCGATAGGGAAATTTGAATTTTCGGTTATTATCAATGATAACCATATTATTAACCATCACTTTTATGTTATGAACAACTTAAATGAACAATGCATCTTAGGATTAGATTTCTTATCTAACAATAATGTGAAGATTAACACTAGAAATCGTCAAATATGTTATGATCACTTTGGAGTAGAACATAATTTTGGGAGTAATACCATGCCCATTTATAGCGTAACATTTATCAAAGCAGGCATCCATATACCACTGATCCCAACTGATAGAGAAGACGAAGATCTTACACAACAAGATTATCGTAATTTAGAATCCTTCACTCAATTAGACTTTAATAATAAAACTAAGCAGATAGCTAAGATTGCTGAAAAAGAAGAACAATCACTCAATGTATCAGACGACATACAAACTAAAATTGAAATTTTACTAAAGAAACACGAAGATCTTTTCGTAGACCAAGAATCCGACTTGGGTCTAGCTACACAAGTGAAACATCACATCAACATAGGCCATAACGCGCCCATTAATCAAAGACTGCGAAGAACACCCGAATCCCTAAAACTTGTTGTTAAGACTAAAATAGAGGTAATGCTAAGTAACAAAATAATAAGAGAAAGCCACAGTCCTTTTGCTTCAGTTATAGTAATGGTACCTAAAAAGATGGAGAGATGCGAATGTGCATCGACTACAGAGCTTTGAACAAAATTACTGTTAAGGATAAGTACCCTCTACCTAGGATAGATGACACAAATGCCGCGTTGTGCAGATCGGTTTATTTTTCAACATTGGACTTACTGAGCGGCTACTGGCAAATAGAAATGGAAGAAAGTGATAAACACAAAACAGCTTTCATTTGTGAATTTGGCCAATACGAATTTAATCGAATGCCATTTGGTTTAACAAATGCACCCAGCACTTTTCAAAGAGCAATGAATAACATTTTGAAAACGGTATTGTACAAATTCGCATTGGTTTACCTAGATGACATCATTGTGTTCAGTAATTTAATTACTGATCATGTGACACACTTGGAAGCAGTTTTGAGACTCCTTAAACAAGCGGGTTTAAAGTTGAAAAGGAAGAAGTGCGAATTTTTTAAAGAAGAATTAGATTATTAAGGATACATCGTATCCGGGAAAGGAATAACACCAAGTACAAAAAAGTTAGACGCGATTAACGTAAAAGAATTGAGCTCATTTTTAGGTCTAGCCAGCTACTACAGAAAATTTATTCGGGCTTTTGCTGATAAAGCCCATCCACTAACTGCGCTCACTAGAAAGTCAGCGGAAGGGGAACGGGGGGAGGAACAAAGGGACGCCTTTGAATGTATTAAGAACTGTCTCATCACTAGACCTGTTCTAGGTTATCCGGATTTTTCTCGAGAATTTATCATCTACACGGATGCTTCAGGATATGGAATAGGAGCAGTCTTGGCTCAAATACAACCTCCACCTCAATCAGCTGATTTAGCGGAGTCCGACGGACAGGACCTTCGTAAATCAGACGACGTAGTAGTCGTCATAGCCTATACCTCTAAACATCTGAACGACCGCGAGGCCAAGTGGTCAACCACAGAGAAAGAGGCATACGCAATAATCCACGCCATCGACGTGTTTAGGACGTACCTATACAGGCGTAAGTTTACCGTATTTACAGATCATAGACCTTTAGAATGGCTAATGAGTAAGACAGAACCAGCAGGAAGATTAGCTCGATGGGCTCTTAAGATCCTAGAATTTGACATCATTATTGGGTACCGACCAGGAAAGTCACACCAAAATGCTGACACACTTAGTCGCACCCCAATAGTGCCGCTAGCGAAAGTAGAAACAAAGTCAACAGGTACAAAAGAGAAACCAGAAGTAAAAAACGAAACCAAGGAAACTAGAACAAAACAAGTAATTTTCGAAACAGAAAGTAATCAGTCCGAGGACACGGAAAAATGGATAGAACTCCAACACAAAGATGAGTATTGCCGAACAATATTAAAAGAAATGGCAAAGGCCAATCCAAGTAAAGACGTTAAAAATAAATTTAAAATAAACGAAAAAGGATTATTAGCAGGTATCAGAGGAAGAATTGTAACGCCAGTACGACTGGTGCCACAAATTTTAAAGGAAAATCACGATCACATATTAGCAGGACATTTAGGAGTAGGAAAAACGTTGGCTAGACTTCAAAGACAGTACACATGGCCATGCATGCGTACCGCCGTAATAGAATACGTTAAAAGTAGTTTGATGTGTAGTAAAAGAAAAGCGGTAGGTGGTAGTAAAGCACCATTGCACCCTTTGCCTTTAGTTGAAGGAGTATGGGAAAGGATCGCTATGGTCATAGTGGGCCCAATTCAAGAAAGCGCTAAGGGATACAGATATATATTAGTTATTTCAGATTATGCCAGTAGGTTTGTTTTTACAGTTCCAATGAGAAATCAAACTGCCCAAACAATTGCGAAGGTTTTAGTTAATAAAATATTTACTAAATATGGATCTCCAGAAGTAGTTCTAACAGACCAAGGTACTAACTTTCTATCCAGTCTGATACAAGAGGTGTGTAAACTATTCAAAGTCAAACAAATAAGGACTACGGCCTATCATCCACAAACTGATGGATTAGTTGAGAGGTTCAATCGAACTCTCTGTGACATGTTAGCTTGTTATGTCTCAGACCAACCTGCTAACTGGGACAAATACTTTCCCTTCGTTACTTTTGCTTACAACACAGCAAAACAAGCTTCAACTCAAGAAACACCATTCTTTCTATTCTTCGGACGAGAACCAATAATGCCCAATGATATCAAGATTAACAGAAGATACGAGACCTATGAAGATACTAGTATGGTGTATTCACAGCAATGGGAAAAAGCTCAAAACTGGCAAGAGAACATCTCTTCAAATCGCAAACAAGACAGAAAAAATACTACGACGTAACCACGAAAATTATTAAATACAACATAGGTGACTACGTATTACTGAAGGCGCCACCAGCAGCAGGAAAATTCATAAATCGATGGAACGGACCATTTCAAATTTCAAGAAGCTTCTCGGATATCAACTACGAGATCCAGCACACTGAAAACAAAAAACTGAAATCTGTAGTATCAACCGTCTCAAACTTTACATACCAAGGAAACAAGAAACAACTAAGGAAGAAGAAATACTACAAAACCTACCAGAAAATGTTGAAGCCCAACGACGACCAGTAATTCACCAACGCCGCCCAGGCCGACCAAGGAAGCAGCAGCTGATAAATCCAGTGAAAATGAACATCAAACCACGCAGGAACGAAGGAGAACCAAAAGAACCAACAAACCACACAATACCCAACTTTTACCGTAACCAAATCCGAAACGATCCTATAACGAATCACCAATACAACTTACGAAGACGATATCAAGGACCAGATTACTAAACATTTTCTTTTTCACAGATGCAGACATTACTCTTCCTTCATTGCCTCCTTCATTCACTTAACCCTACTTACCCTATCTACGCATCCGTCTGAGATTGTAACAATATGAAAATACGAGGAATCCTAGACTTCGAATTGCCTTACTACTCTGACAATGAAAAACCAGAAACACAACACTTACCAAGGATACCAACTACTTACACCTTAGTAACCAAGCAAAAACCAGCAGCCACTTGGAAAGGATGGACATGTCGACAGTGGACTAAAACAAAGAAAATAACCGGATCGTTCTGGATCGGATCCTTCGATACAGTTTACTCCCAAGAAACAATACTAATCACCCCTTTGGAATGCTGGCGGATGGTCAACGATAAAAAATGTGGCGACAATAACATGCAAACCGGACGGACGGGACTCAGTTTTACAGCCACTCCTTCAGGAGCAGGTAAATGGTACGCCATCAAGGAATACCAAACACTCAACTGTATAGCGGAACAGATCACGCTACGTCAGGAGAAGCGAGATAGCCCAATCGAAAGCCCTTTCGGATTACTAAACACCACCCAACAGGAAGGGCAATTCATCCAAAATCAAAATACGATCGTTTGCGGAGAAAGAACAACCAACAGTTCATACACTCAGACGCTACTAAAGGGGAAAGGATACCTGGAAATTCCTCGAGAACCGGAGTCGGATAACTCCAGCCGCCTTTACGACACCAGTCGACAGATTGAAATATCTTTTCTTAACAAACCATATAAGGACATCGTACCAATAGGATATAAAGTGGTTGGAATCCCGCTAACGTACTTGACGTTTCCTGCAGAAACAACAAAAATTTTATATAATATGTTCAAGAACACAATCGCAACATGCCTTAAAAATACTAACCTTGCCACACCAGTCTGTGAAGACTACAGAGAACTGTACAAATCCAGACCACAACGATCTCTTCTTCAAGAAGTTAACTTTCTTTTCGACACCCAAGTCGAAGACCAACAACTTGGAATTTGCCTTTACAGTATTTCATACGCCTGGGGAACTTTAAGATTGGCACATAGAAGACCAAAGATAATAAAGGAAGATGGAAAAATCGTACAAAAGGATGCAACAATATACATTACTTACGAGTCTGGAAGCAGAAATCCTTTGATAACGTACAGTCAACTTTCGAAGGACGACCCTCTCCCACCAGTTTGAGTACATTGTCGATCAAACAATACGCTTACAAAATACTCATGCATCACGGAAACAACACACGACTACGTATTTGCTGCAGCCTGTTCAGAAGAATCAACGAGATGGATATTAGAAAAAGAGAACAGCTACCTAATTTCTCAAGAATCAGAAATGTGTCTTACCGTAGAGCTTGACAAAACCTTAAAATTGGAAAAGTGTGCTTTGGAAGGAGATACCAGGAATAACCAGCAATGGTTCTTTCAAACAATAAATACCAATCCGGATGTTATAGAAAATTTTCCCGATGTAACATTGCAGGATATTCAAGAAGTCCGATTAGAACAACGAAGAGCAGTTACAACCACAATCAACTCACCCATATTTGGCGGTATCTTAAAAGCAAATCACGGCAGTGGAAACATCATCTGGGACATGATCGCCTGGGGATTGTTGAAAAATGGACAATATCCAAACGGGAAATGTGTCACACATCATGGGCTTGAAAAACAACTAACCATAGAAGATTGTGACACAGATTGGACAAAATGTCAAGAAGAACTAAAAACGTTTATCACAAGTAACGATCCCCTGGTCACAAGTATCCGTAGGAAACTGCAGTAAAGTAACTACCAAAGGCCAAGCTTTCGAGTATACGTCTGATTTCACCATAAGACCGTTCAACACTAATGCTTGCGTCAAGGCAAACACAACGATGCTTATTCTACAGGAATGCGCCAACACCAGTTCAATTTCGGGCACTTTCGAACACACAGGACAGCTCATGGCAACAGACAGAACTGGCCTACATTCACCGGCGTCAGACAGAAAATGTCTCACACTAAAAGTAGGACGTCTGAGTTTAGGACATTGCCACGGTTCAAGTAGAAAACAACAGTTTAACTTCGAATATCGAAACCCGCACCAAATACGGACGCTTTCAGCAGCAGCCATTATAGCGCTTCACACTCAACAATCATTGGACGGAACACAACTCCCACTTATACCACCTCTTCTCAAAAGAGAAAGTAAAGCAAACAACGAAAACTTAACCACGCCCACCACACAAAAATCTATTTCATCTACTTCAAGCACCACAAAGACAGTAAAACCGACTACAAAATTAAGCACAACCACAATTAAAACAACAATAGCCACAACAGCCATAAAAACGACCGTTAAAAGCACATCACTGACAACTAGGCCTACAACAACTACTAAGCCTACGACTACCACAACTAAGCCTACGACTACCACAACTAAGCCTACGACTACCACAACCAAGCCTACAACTACAACAACAAAGCCTACAACAACAACAAATAAGCCTACTACTACAACTGCTACGCCTACAACTACAACGAAAAAGCCTACAACTACAACAACAAAGCCTACGACTACAACTACTACGCCTACAACTACAACAACAAAGCCTACAACTACAACAGATAAGCCAACAACTACAACAACCCTGCCTACAACTACAACTACTAAGCCAACAACTACAACCACTAGGCCTACATTTCCAAGTACTGAACCTACATTGCCATCAACTACAACTGAAACCACGTCCACTGCACTATCATCAACGACAACTATGGCGACTACAACAACAACTGAATTAATAAGCAATTCAACAAGAAATAACACAACAACTGAAAAAAATAGAAGATCCTCCAGTCACGAAAAATCAGACCATTACGGAAGATGCAATAATGGAAATTATTGATGACACTGAACAAACAGCTCCGCAAGAAATACCCGAAGCAGCGTCTTTAACACTAGAACAAGTACCGGAGGTACCAATAAAAGATGAAACAGAAAGCGGTCTACCCCAAAATATAGAAGAATTCGGTGACAAAATTAAATCCGAAATTTTAAAAATGCAGGAGCAATATAAAATAAGTATAGAAACAGAACACGAAAACAAACTTGCAAAAGAAATCCACGACGTATATTGTCAACTATCAACGATAAAGAAAACTCAAGCGGTGATTCTAGCTCAAAGTAACGGAATTCTTGCTGCTTCAGCGCTTGGATTACCCATCTGTACGAGACTGCAAGGCTTCGGACAAGCGATGACACTTCAAAAATATGAAACAAAACGGATTTTCATCTCCGCAAAAGAATCCAAATGTGGATTTCAACCATTCTTTACCTATGAAGATAAAAACTGCACAATTGGAGTAGATGGATGGTCTATACATCCATATTCCGATTGTTTTTGGAAAACTAATTTGGTAAATTTAAAGGGATTCCATCACACCTGGGAACACAATTCAACAGACGGAGACTGGGTAAAACAAAAAGCAAGCATTCACATGCCGAACTTAGACCTTATCACAGAGTTCGAAGAGTTGCACTTGAATGATTTCGACTACAGTTTGAAGAGCCATCCAGCACATAAAACAATGGAAATGGAGCAATTGAATATCCTAAACAATTTAGTAGAACTAATGCAGGAATCAAATTCAAAATCAGTTTCTGACATAGTGATGTCAGAAAAACAGGATAATCAGATAGGCACCATGTTTTCATGGTTCGACACATTAAAAATTCTTATCCTATCTATTATCGGATTCATTATATTCATCATATGCCTACGCATATTCATCATTTGTGACCCTTTCACAAGAATCATGGAAAAAATTCGTCAAACTAGAAGATTAAGACGATACGAAATCAATATGGAAGAAGCACACGAATTAACTTCAATGATCGCAAATTCAAGCAGTCAACCACCAGAAGAAATAATAGAACAACCATTCACTAGGATGACGGCTCCTACACCTCTTACCATGGAAAGACCCACACAATCACGCCCAGCTCAACCAAGCGCACCGAAACAACGTAATATTTACCCTATTATGGAAGAAAACTGGGAATCCGATCAAGCTCGCAAATGCACAGGAAAACACACGACGTGCACTTACGTTGTGGGTTATGGAATGGTATGGGAAGACCTTTGCAGATGCTCAACAGAAGTTGAATCTAAAAACCTTTTGAAAAAAAAACAAAAAAAAAACAACTTAACATGTTTTTATTTTTGGGTGAAAGGAGAAAGTAGTAAATGTATAAAAAATTTAATACTTCGTTATACCATTAGTGTTTAAACAGCCACCAAACAATCAAGTGTTAAGTAAAAATGAAAGTTTTTAACGTAGTGAAGAAAAACAACGAAGAAACCTTAGTGATGGAACAGAACAGTGAAGACGCAGTGCAACATAATGAAGCAAGTGACAGTGAAAGTCAACCAGAAACAAACTACTTAGCGATCGAAAGTGACATTGAAACAGAAAGTGAAACACAACGATTTGGACTCTTCGGGGATTATGGTTTTTATCCACCAACGTTCGAATTTAATCCAAATACTACACAAAAAGCAACACTACCTAAATGTAGTAACTGTGCGATGAAAACGCACCCAACTTTATCGGCAGTGAGAGCAGATGCTATCCAAAAACGAACACAAACCATCGCACGAATACGTGATCAAGAAATTTTCTTAGAAATGATAGACGCTCCAAGGGAAGAAATAAGAAGGTGTATCATCCAGAAATTGGGTCCCGCTGCATGGGATTACCACCCGAAGGCAGAATTTCTAAACCAAAAATTTAACAACAAATACTACTCCATACAAGCGTGAAAGCGGGACAACTGGACATTACGGATTTACTGTTAGACTACGGAGCTGACCCAGATATAGAAGAGGATGGCCAGACCAATGCACATAGAGCGGCAGCAGAAAATTACAAGCTCTTGATCAGGATATCATGATATCACAAATACAAGTTGTCATCGTATAATAGCCTTGTAGAAACACCACTAATGGTCGCCATCACCTACGGGCATGAAGAAGTGGCTTGGAAGTTATTTGTGGATAAGTTCCAACGTTGCCCAAATGGAAAAGGACAACAGCACCGTCCTACTTTATGCCGCCAAACATGGAAACAACACTCTCGCTAGGGCAGCATGCGAAAGGAAAATCCACATTAACATCAATCAAACGACTAGACCAGGAAACTATACGGCCCTACACCTCGCCACAATGTATAGGCAAGATCACATAGTAAATATCTTATTGGGACACGGAGCATATCCAGACATAACTGATGTCAATGGAAATACCCCGCAGGATTACGCGTTTGACGAATAAAGGAGAAACATATTCGAAGATTGGGACTATATAAGAGGCCGCAAGAGAAAAACTTCTGACAGCGAATAAAACTAAAATTAAAGAAGAAAAACTAAAGGAAGAAAAGAGAAGAAAAGCATACAAGAAAGATGATTGATGAATGATTGAAATCTGTAGTAGCATTCAAGTAAAAAGGAACGTAGACCATCAATTATTAACTAACACTCTTATTAGCCTAAAGACAACGAATAACGGTCCAGGAAACATATATTGTATTTTGTGCCTCATACTATATACACATAGCCCAACAAACAAGAATAACGGTGAAGGAAAGAAAATAGATGACAGGTAAAAACAAATTTTCACCTAACCATTGTCACGCCAAATGCCGGAAAGAAGTAGGGAGAAGAAGAAAGAAGAAGACAAAGAGGAAAATTAGAGGACCAATTTCTTCTTGCCAAAGGGGGAAGGAATGTAATAGACCGCAGCAACTCCTCCCAGCAACAGCAGCCCCACCCAGCAAGAAGGTCGTCAAGAATGCAACCTTCCCTGAGGATAATAGTTTACGATAAAAGTAAAAGTTATTGTAAACCCCTCCCTTCTTAACATTCAATCTTTTGGTATATTAGTGCATGGTTGTATCGTCTTCAGTAGAGTTAGTTTACTGGCAAATACACAGTCTAGAAACTATTACATGAGTTTATACTTCTACATGTAAAATGCATAAAATATACTTGTATTCAATGTTAATACACTGTGATATTATGAATTTATACATCTACATGTAAACAGCATGAAATATACTTGTATTCAATGTGAATAAACTGCTATTCCATGAGATTTTACTTCTATATTAAAACACCATCAAATATACTTGTATTCAATGTGAATACACTGTGATACCATAAGTTTTTACTTCTATATGTATACAGGATCAAATATACTTGTATTCAATGTGAATACACTGTGATATTATGAGTTTATACTTCTACATGTAAACAGCATCAAATATACTTGTATTCAATGGGAATACACTGTTATACCACGAGTTTTTACTTCTATATGTAAACAGGATCAAATATACTTGTATTCAATGTGAATACACTGTGATATTATGAGTTTATACTTCTACATGTAAAAAGCATCAAAAATACTTGAATTCAATGTGAATACACTGTGATACCATGAGTTTTACTTCTATATATAAGCAAGATCAAATATACTTGTATTTAATGTGAATACACAGTGATATTATGAGTTTATACTTCTACATGTAAACAGCATCAAATATACTTGTATTCAATGTGAATACACCGCTATTCCATGAGTTTTTACTTCTATATGTAAACAGCATCAAATATACTTGTATTCAATGTGAATACACTGTGATACCATGAGTTTTTACTTCTATATGTATACAGGATCAAATATACTTGTATTCAATGTGAATACACTGTGATACCATGAGTTTTTACTTCTATATTTATATGGGATCATATATACTTGTATTCAATGTGAATACACTGTTATATTATGAGTTTATACTTTTACATGTATACAGCATCAAATATACTTGTATTCAATGTAAATACAATGCTATAAAACGAGTTTTTAATTCTATATGTAAACAGGATCAAATATACTTGTATTCAATGTGAATACACTGTGATACCATGAGTTCAAACTTCTACATGTAAACAGCATCAAATATACTTGTATTCAATTTGAATACACTGTGATATTATGAGTTTATACTTCTATATGTAAACAGCATCAAATATACTTGTATTCAATGTGAATACACTGTGATATCATGAGTTTATACTTCTACATGTAAACTGAATAAAAAATACTTGTATTCAATGTGAATACACTGTGATATTATGAATTTATACATCTACATGTTAACAGCATCAACTATACTTGTATTCAATGTGAATACACTGCTATATCACGAGTTTTTACTTCTATATGTAAACAGCATCAAATATACTTGTATTCAATGTGAATACACTGTGATATGATAAGTTTATACTTCTACATGTAAAAAGTATCAAACATACTTGTATTCAATTTGAATACACTGTGATATTATGAGTTTATACTTCTACATGTAAACAGGATCAAATATACTTGTATTCAATGTAAATACACTGCTATTCCATGAGTTTTTAATTCTATATGTAAACAGCATCAAATATACTTGTATTAAATGTGAATACACTGTGATACCATGAGTTTTTACTTCTATATGAAAACAGCATCAAATATACTTGTATTCAATGTGAATACACTGTGATACCATGAGTTTTTACTTCTATATGTATACAGGATCAAATATACTTGTATTCAATGTGAATACACTGTGATACCATGAGTTTTTACTTCTATATTTATACGGGATCATATATACTTGTATTCAATGTGAATACACTGTTATATTATGAGTTTATACTTCTACATGTAAACAGCATCAAATATACTTGTATTCAATGTAAATACAATGCTATAAAATGAGTTTTTAATTCTATATGTAAACAGGATCAAATATACTTGTATTCAATGTGAATTAACTGTGATACCAAGAGTTCAAACTTCTACATGTAAACAGCATCAAATATACTTGTATTCAATGTGAATACACTGTGATATTATGAGTATATACTTCTATATGTAAACAGCATCAAATATACTTGTATTCAATGTGAATACACTGTGATATCATGAGTTTTTACTTCTACATGTAAACTGAATCAAAAATACTTGTATTCAATGTGAAAACACTGTGATATTATGAATTTATACATCTACATGTTAACAGCATCAACTATACTTGTATTCAATGTGAATACACTGCTATATCACGAGTTTTTACTTCTATATGTAAACAGCATCAAATATACTTGTATTCAATGTGAATACACTGTGATACCATGAGTTTTTACTTCTACATGTAAATAGGATCAAATATACATGTATTCAATGTGAATACACTACGATATTATGAGTTTCTACTTCTTCATGTAAACAGCATCAAATATACTTGTATTCAATGTGAATACACTGTGATATCATGAATTTTAACTTCTATATGTATACAGGATCAAATATACTTGTATTCAATGTGAATACACCGTGATATGATGAGTTTATACTTCTACTTGTAAACAGCATCAAATATACTTGTATTCAATGTGAATACACTGCTATTCCATGAGTTTTTACTTCTATATGTAAACAGCATCAAATATACTTGTATTCAATGGGAATACACTGTGATACCATAAGTTTTTATTTCTATATGTCTACAGGATCAAATATACTTGTATTCAATGTGAATACACTGTTATACCACGAGGTTTTACTTCTATATGTAAACAGGATCAAATATACTTGTATTCAATGTGAATACACTGTGATTATATAAGTTTATACTTCTACATGTGAACAGCATCAAATATACTTGTATTCAATGTGAATACACTTTTATACCACGAGGTTTTACTTCTATATGTAAACAGGATGAAATATACTTGTATTCAATGTGAATACACTGTGATATTATGAGTTTATACTTCTTCATGTAAAAAGAATCAAATATACTTGAATTCAATGTAAATACACTGTGATACAAAGAGTTTTTACTTCTTTATATAAGCAGGATCAAATATACTTGTATTCAATGTAAATACACTGTGATATTATGAATTTATACTTCTACATGTAAACAGCATCAAATATACTTGTATTCAATAAGAATACAACGCTATTCCATGAGTTTTAACTTCTATATGTAAACAGCATCAAATATACTTGTATTCAATGTGAATACACTGTGATACCATGAGTTTTTACTTCTATATGTATTCAGGATCAAATATACTTGTATTCAATGTGAATACACTGTAATATTATGAGTTTTTACTTCTACATGTAAAAAGCATCAAATATACTTGTATTCAATGTGAATACACTGTGATATTATGAGTTTATACTTCTACATGTAAACAGCATCAAATATACTTGTATTCAATGTGAATACACTGTTATACCACGAGGTTTTACTTCTATATGTAAACAGGATCAAATATACTTGTATTCAATGTGAATACACTGTGATATTATGAGTTTATACTTCTACATTTAAACAGCATCAAATATACTTGTATTCAATGTGAATACACTTTTATACCACGAGGTTTTACTTCTATATGTAAACAGGATCAAATATACTTGTATTCAATGTGAATACACTGTGATATTATGAGTTTATACTTCTTCATGTAAAAAGCATCAAATATACTTGAATTCAATGTGAATACACTGTGATACAATGAGTTTTTACTTCTTTATATAAGCAGGATCAAATATACTTGTATTCAATGTAAATACACTGTGATATTATGAGTTTATACTTCTACATGTAAACAGCATCAAATATACTTGTATTCAATAAGAATACAACGCAATTCCATGAGTTTTAACTTCTATATGTAAACAGCATCAAATATACTTGTGTTCAATGTGAATACACTGCTATACCATGAGTTTTACTTCTATATGTAAACAGCATCAAATATACTTGTATTCAATGTGAATACACTGTGATATTATGAGTTTATACTTCTACATGTAAACAGCATCAAATATACTTGTGTTCAATGTGAATACACTGCTATACCATGAGTTTTACTTCTATATGTAAACAGCATCAAATATACTTGTATTCAATGTGAATACACTGTGATATTATCAGTTTATACTTCTACATGTAAACAGCATCAAATATACTTGTATTCAATGGGAATACACTGTTATACCACGAGTTTTTACTTCTATATGTAAACAGGATCAAATATACTTGTATTCAATGTGAATACACTGTGATATTATGAGTTTATACTTCTTCATGTAAAAAGCATCAAATATACTTGAATTCAATGTGAATACACTGTGATACCTTGAGTTTTTACTTCTATATGTATACAGCATCAAATATACTTGTATTCAATGTGAATACACTGTGATATTATGAGTTTATACTTCTACATGTAAACAGCATCAAATATACTTGTATTCAATGTGAATACACTGTGATATTATGAGTTTATACTTCTACATGTAAACAGCATCAAATATACTTGTGTTCAATGTGAATACACTGCTATACCATGAGTTTTACTTCTATATGTAAACAGCATCAAATATACTTGTATTCAATGTGAATACACTGTGATATTATCAGTTTATACTTCTACATGTAAACAGCATCAAATATACTTGTATTCAATGTGAATACACTATGATACCCTGAGTTTTTACTTCTACATGTAAACAGTATCAAATATACTTGTATTCAATGTGAATACACTGTGATACCATGAGTTTATACTTCTAGGTGTAAACAGAATCAAATATACTTGTATTCAATGTGAATACACTGTGATACCATGAGTTTTTACTTCTATATGTAAACAGCATCAAATATACTTGTATTCAATGTGAAGACACTGTGATACCATGAGTTTTTACTTCTATATGTAAACAGGATCAAATATACTTGTATTCAATGTGAATACACTGTGATACCATGAGTTTTTACTACTTTATGTAAACAGAATCAAATATACGTGTATTCAATGTGAATACACTGTGATATTATGAGTTTATACCTCTACATGTAAACAGCATCAAATATATTTGTATTCAATAAGAATACAACGCTATTCCATGAGTTTTAACTTCTATATGTAAACAGCATCAAATATACTTGTATTCAATGTGAATACACTGTGATACCATGAGTTTTTACTTCTATATGTATTCAGGATCAAATATACTTGTATTCAATGTGAATACACTGTAATATTATGAGTTTATACTTCTACATGTAAAAAGCATCAAATATACTTGTATTCAATGTGAATACACTGTGATATTATGAGTTTATACTTCTACATGTAAACAGCATCAAATGTACTTGTATTCAATGTGAATACACTGTTATACCACGAGGTTTTACTTCTATATGTAAACAGGATCAAATATACTTGTATTTAATGTGAATACACTGTAATATTATGAGTTTATACTTCTACATGTAAAAAGCATCAAATATACTTGTATTCAATGTGAATACACTGTGATATTATGAGTTTATACTTCTTCATGTAAAAAGCATCAAATATACTTGAATTCAATGTGAATACACTGTGATACAATGAGTTTTTACTTCTTTATATAAGCAGGATCAAATATACTTGTATTCAATGTAAATACACTGTGATATTATGAGTTTATACTTCTACATGTAAACAGCATCAAATATACTTGTGTTCAATGTGTATACACTGCTATACCATGAATTTTACTGCTATATGTAAACAGCATCAAATATACTTGTATTCAATGTGAATACACTGTGATATTATCAGTTTATACTTCTACATGTAAACAGCATCAAATATACTTGTATTCAATGTGAATACACTGTGATACCCTGAGTTTTTACTTCTACATGTAAACAGTATCAATTATTCTTGTATTCAATGTGAAGACACTGTGATACCATGAGTTTTTACTTCTATATGTAAACAGGATCAAATATATTTGTATTCAATGTGAATACACTGTGATACCATGAGTTTATACTTCTACATGTAAACAGAATCAAATATACTTGTATTCAATGTGAATACACTGTGATACCATGAGTTTTTACTTCTATATGTAAACAGCATCAAATATACTTGTATTCAATGTGAAGACACTGTGATACCATGAGTTTTTACTTCTATATGTAAAAAGGATCAAATATACTTGTATTCAATGTGAATACACTGTGATACCATGAGTTTTTACTACTATATGTAAACAGAATCAAATATACGTGTATTCAATGTGAATACACTGTGATATTATGAGTTTATACCTCTACATGTAAGCAGCATCAAATATACTTGTATGCAATGTGAATACACTGTAATACCAAGAGTTTATACTTCTACATGCAAACAGCATCAAATATACTTGTATTCAATGTGAATACACTGTGATACCATGAGTACATCATCCGAAGAGTGGTAAAGCCCACAGCTTGGGTACATCCGTTTATATCTCTTCCGAAGAAAAAACGTGACATCCGTCTGGTAATCGACTTTCGTGAGTTGAACAAGTGCATAATTAGGCCAAATTTTGAGACGGCCACACCTTTTCAGGCAGTGCGCACCATTCCGCCCGGAATGAAATTTTTTACAGTCATTGATGCGCTGAAAGGGTATCATCAGGTACCGCTAGATGACGAATCGATCGACCTGACAACATTTTCTACTGCCTTTGGGCGATATTAGTACCTTCGTCTTCCGTTCGGCGTCTCGCATGCAGGTGACGACTACTGCCGTCGAGTGTCGGAAGTGTTTGATGATCTCCCGAATTGTCGACGCATCGTTGAAGATATTCTCGTATACTCCGCAACATACGATGAGCACATCGAAGCGGTACGAGAATTATTCCATCGAGCAGCAGCTCACAGCGTTGCCATCAACACCACCAAAATAGTGTTCTCCCAGCCCGCTGTTACTTTTGGCGGTTACGTCGTCGATGCTGACGGTTTTCGCCCGGATCCAGAGCTCACCCGAGCTATCCGCGAGTTTCCAACATCCGGCTCGATTACAGACGTCCGTTCATTTTTTGGACTTTGCCAGCAAGTTGGCAATTTTTCTGACCAGCTGGCCGCTGCATTAGATCCATTATCCCCACTGCTCAAGACTGGCTACACATGGGAATGGACCACTCAACATGAAGAAGCTTTCACGGCAGCAAGAACACTCTTGTCTACCGTTCGTGATTTAGCGTTTTACGACCCAAAGCGCCCGACAAGTCTTCATGTTGATGCATCACGGCTTAATGGACTCGGATTTTTACTAAAACAGCTCGACGATTCAAAAGTGTGGCGTGTTGTGCAAGCGGGATCTCGTTTTCTCTCTAGTGCTGAAACACGTTATGCCATGATCGAACTCGAGTGTTTAAGTGCTGCATGGGCTATGAATAAGTGTCGTCAGTTTCTTGAAGGACTTCTTTCGTTTGAATTAGTGACGGACCACAAACCATTAGTGCCCATTCTGAACAGTTACGCTCTAGACAAACTAGACAACCCCCGTTTGCTTCGTTTACGCCTTAAGATGCAGCGCTACTCATTTATTGCTCGTTGGGTGCCCGGAAAACAAAACTCCGACGCTGATGCCCTCTCTCGAGCGCCGGTTGATAAAGCAACCACTAGTGATGAACTGGCTGAAGGATTGCCATCTTTTCAGGGAAAAATTGCTCTGATGAGTCTTTCCGGCAATCAGCTATCACAAACTGATCCGAATCTCGACCCAGTGTTAGAAAAGATTAAGTGTGCTGCAGCCATCGATCCGGTTATGGTAAAACTGAGAAATCAAATCATCTCCGGTTTTCCAAACGACAAGTGTAATTTAGACAGTGACTTGCCTCCCTTTTGGAGTGTAAAAGAACGTTTAGCAATCGATGACTCAGGTGACATGATTGTAATGGGACCTCGTGTCGTTATTCCGCATTCTATTCGTGCAAACATCCTGCGTGATTTAGTGCAGATGCACCAAGGTGCAACAAAAACACGTCAACGAGCCCGTTTATCGGTATACTGGCCGAACATTGATAATGACATTGTGAACGCCACCAGAAATTGTAAAACGTGTACAAAACATCTACCTTCACAGCAACCAGAGCCGTTTCGAGTCCGTCCACCAGCAACGCGTTCGTTTGAACAAATCCATGCGGATCTAGGCGAAGTGAATGGCCGCCATTTTTTAGTGATGGTGGATTCATTCAGTGGTTGGCCTCATGTGGTTGCATTTCGTGACAGAAAAACAACAGCACACAATGTCATTGGCCATATCCGTAATTTTTTTTCTAGCATAGGAGCTCCAGTCACCTTTTGGTCCGACAACGGGCCGCAGTTTGGTGCAGCAGAGTTCCAGCGTTTTCTCATGGATTGGGGGATTACTTCCCTCATGTCTTCACCATATTATGCTCAATCCAATGGCCGGGCTGAAGCAGAAATCGACTCAATGAAGACGCTCATCCGTGGATCATGGACAGCTGGCGCATTTAACGAAGAGAAATTCGCCAAAAGTATCCTGCTTTTCCGAAACGTGCCGCGATCTGGTGTAGCAAGTCCAGCACAGTTGATTTTCAACCGTCCGGTGCGTGACTGTCTACCAGCTCATCGACGCTCATTCGCACCAGAATGGCAAAAAGCAGCCGATGTACTCGAGAAACGGGCGAGACGGTCCAAGGAGCTGCAAATAGCTCATTACAACAAGCATACGTGGCCCCTCGCCCCCGTTTATCATCGGCAACCATGTCCTGATCCAGCATCCCATCAGTAAGCTGTGGTGTACCCCCGGAGTAATCGTAGAAGTCGGCCATCATCGAGACTACCTCATCAAGACTCCAGCCAGGCAGATTTTTCGGCGCAATCGGCGTTTTCTTCGCCCTCGCGTACCCGTATTTCCAGCTACTACACCAGCTACTACACCAGTCCAGCCGGAAGTCGTTCAACCGCCGCAACCGGAACCAACCGAGCCACCGGAACGAGAGAATCCTGCTCCACCGGTACAAGAAAATGCTGTTCCACCGGTGTTACGCCGTTCAACAAGGAAAAAACAGCCGCGGCGCCACTTCTTCCCAGCCGAGTGGACACAATAACACCCATCCCAGTCTCATCTTTACTTATTCATGGCTATGTGTGTGTTGTGTGTCCCCAGTTATTATTTTTCCCTAACATGTTTAAAAAGCAAAGTTAACAATGTACGTTATCTTTGCTCATTGAAAGGGGCGTGTGATGACGCCATCTGGCAACACCGCACCCGTCGGCTCTATATATAGGGGAGAACCCCTTCCCTCTGGTTCAGTCTCTGTCTGCTCTTCATAGAGCACTGGTCGCAGGTGTATCCAATACACGTTGATCCAAGCCGCATCCTATTCTCTCATTCTAAGTTCATCACAGGAACGTGTTTAGTCTCGACCCTCGGGTTAGTATTAAACAGCAAGGTTGTCATTTGGTTTGCCAATAATTCCAACACCTCCCCTCAAACGAAATGCCCGGGCAGAGGTTCCATAACTCCGACTTTTTCTCGCAAGTTGTTGAAACGAGGCCTTGGTAGTGGTTTTGTGAAGATGTCCGCCACCTGATTTTCAGAGCCCACAAATTTGATATCAATCAAACCATTGCTTTGCTGCTCCCGTACAAAATGATATTTAACATCCACATGTTTGGTGCGTTGATGAAACTCGGGGTTTTTTGTAAGACGAATAGCACTTTGACTGTCGCAAAATAAAGGAATTGGGCCAGTCTCTTTTCCTGTAATCTCGTGAAGTAGCCACGATATCCAGTTAGCCTCTTTAGATGCGTCACAAGCCGACATATATTCAGCCTCTGTAGTTGACAAGGCCGTACATGACTGACGTCTGCTTGTCCATGACATTGGACCTCCATGAAATAGGAACACAAAACCGGTGGTGGATCGCCGCTTATCAAGGTCTCCGGCGTAGTCAGCGTCGGCATATCCGGTGATTGAACTTGTGTTGCTTGGATGAAAACAGATACCATGGCGTAAAGTCCCGGCGAGGTAAGATAGGATTCTTTTGATGGCGCTCCAGTGAATGAGGCCAGGATTCTGGCAGTGTTGGGCCACTTGGCTGACCGCGAACGCAATATCGGGACGAGTCATCGTCATGATATACATTAAGGATCCCACTGCCTCTCGGTATGGAACTTTTGCCATTGTTTCCATTTCTTCGTTGTCTTTAGGTCCCATGTTTGAGCTGAGTCTCGTACCAGGATCTGCTGGAATTAGCTTCGGATTGCATTCTGACATATTAAATTTTTCAAGAACAGTGGTCGTGAAGTGCGTCTGAGTGAGAAAAAGTAGGTGTTGATTACGATCCCTAAAAATATTGAGACCAAGAAACCGATCAACAGACATTGTTCGCATCTCAAACTCTGTTCGTAGGTGTTCCAGGATGTTGTTGAGTGAGTCCTCCTTGTTACTGCATATCAGTCCGTCGTCAACGAATATGACCACTAGGGTAAACTCCTCCCCTTGACGACGGAAATATACACATGGGTCAGATGTAGAGCGACTTAGTCCAAACTTTAGAAGAAATTCATTGAATTTCACGTTCCAGCACCTTGGTGACTGCTTTAGTCCATATAGACTGTTCACAAGCTTGCAAACTTGATTCTCCATCCCTTTGGCAGCAAAACCTTCAGGTTGTTCCATGTATATTTCCCTTATTAAGATGACCATACAAGAAGCTGTTTTTATATCTAGTTGAACCATGTTAAGATCAAGAGCAGCCACGAGTCCAAGTACAAGGCGTAGGGTGGTATGTTTTACTACGCGGGAGAAAGTTTCTTGAAAATCAATACCTTTCCTCTGTGTATATCCCTTGGCTACTAACCGAACCTTGTAGCGTTCGGGAATGTCGTTATGGCCGGGCTTAATTTTGAAAATCCACCGACACTTTATGGCTGTACGATTTTCTGGAAGATTCGTTATGGTCCATGTTCCATTCTTGATTAACGACTCGTACTCTTCTTGGATGGCTTCTTTCCAGAATTGAGCCTCTTGAGAGGACAGAGCTTCATTAATAGTTTGGGGTTCAGTTGTTCTGGACGCCAGTGATGTCAAGCCAGATATACCTTTGTACTGTTTGTACTTCTCCGTGTATGTTGGTGTGCGCTGTGATCTGCGCGGCGCTGGAATTTCTTCTCTTGGATCTGTTTGTCTGGCCGATGACAGGAGTTCTTCTTGATCCCATCCATGGAATCCATCCGGTTCGATTTCTGATTCATCGCGAACATCCATGGATTCGTCTTCTACTTCTGGCGATTTCATTTGGGTTTCTTGAGTTGGCCTGGGTAGTTCCGGTGTTTGGTTTAGGTTATTCACGGAAATTTGTGGTTTTGACACTTGGTGTGACTGAGGCTGAGCAGTGTTGACATCTCCATCTGCAACTGGATAGTCAAAATGATAGCTTTTTACCTCTTGTTGTGATGCACATGAAGATTTCTCATCGAATATAATGTCTCGGCTTATGATAATTCTTCGAACGACTTTGTCCCAGGTACGATATGCCTTGGATGTTTCACTATACCCTACAAAGATGCACTCACGTGCCTTAGCATCCAGCTTTTTTCGAGTGGCATCAGGAACATGGACAAACGCTGTGCATCCAAAAACACGTAGTTGTGAGACGTTGGGTTTCTTGTTAAACCAGAGTTCATATGGTGTCTTCTCCGATGTACTTGTCAAGGATCGATTTAATACATAGGTGGCGCACGATATCGATTTTCCCCATAGCTCGACTGGAACTTTCATGGCATACATCTGACTCCTAGCTGCTTCCATGAGAGTCCTATTGGTCCTTTCCGCTACTCCATTTTGTTGAGGTGTGTATGGTGCAGTGGTTTCATGGCGGATGCCGGATTTCGCTAACCAGTCAGCAAGGGTTTTGCCAAGAAATTCTCCACCATTGTCTGACCGGATTGTCCTCACCTCTTTGCCTGTTTCATTCTTTACTTGAGCTACAAATAGTTGTAGGACATCTGGGAGTTGTGACTTCAGCTTGAGTAGTCGAGTAACACACCACCCACTAAAATCATCCTCAAAGACAGAGAAGTATAGAGAGCCGCTTGGGGTGGCTACTGACATTGGTCCACAGATGTCAGTGTGAATCAATTCTCCAACTTGGCTCGCTCTTGTTCGTCCGGGTTTGAACGAAAGTCGATGCATTTTTCCAAGTGTGCATCCGTAGCATGGTATAGATGGGTCTACGTTGTTGTTGACCGCTCCGAGTCCATTAGCACAGCCAGTGGACGCCATCTTGAGGATAGTATTGTGATTTAGATGAGCGAATCGTTGGTGCCAGGTAGAGAGAGATTCCACCTTTGCTGTAACGAGTGCACAGCTTTGTGGGGCCTCCTGTGCTAGTATGTTGAGATGATAAAGTGTGTTTCCTACTCGTTGGCCTTCTATTTCTGCTCTTCCTCCCCTCGAAAATCGAACCGTTTCCCCCACGAACAGAACTTCAGATCCAGTGCTCGTTGCTGACGCGATGGAAAAAAGGTTCGTCCCAATGTCTGGCACGTACAGAACGTCCTTGATTGTAGCCCGAAGAGATTGTCCATTAACTGTGGAGACAACATGGATGTTTCCTTTTCCTTGGACAAAAAGCTTTACTCCGCCAATACCGGTGACAGCCCAAGTGTTTGGTTCAATTTGTTCGAAGCTGTGTAGTGTTGACCGTTGATCTGTCATATGATGAGTGGCGCCGGAATCAGCATACCAGTCATAAGACCGTCTTGCAGAGAAGCAAATACTGGATGAGTACCCAAAGTCTTGTTGTCTGTTGTTAGGTTGTTCTTGAGATTGAGTTTGATTTGTCTCGGCTCTTGTGCGCTTCCGACAAACTGCTATTACATGGCCTGGAATGTTACAGTAGTGACAAACAACCCAGGATCGTCCATTTCCACGTCCACCACGATTTCCTCTTCCATTTCCGCGATATGCCCCTCTGTAATTTCCACGGAAACTCCCACTTTGAGCAGCAAAGTGATGAAAGCCATCCGATGTGCGTGGTTGAAAAGGTGGAACCAAATTTCCAGCAAAGTACGCAGCATCCAGTGGATCAGCTTGCCCTTTGTTGTACAGCTTAGTCATTTTCTCTTCTTTGATAAGCCGTGACGTCAGGTTTGTGATTGTCTTTTCTTCTGATGCTACGCTGTCCCATGCTGAATGAAAATGTCGAAAACTTGGAGGCAGCGACATAATTATCTTGGCCATGATTTGTAAATCCGATACAGGGGAATCTAGATCTTTGAGCTGTGCTGCCATTTGTTCAACAGATGCAATGAACGCCATTACTGTTTGACCTTTAAAAGATATATAATAACAATCAGTTACTGTGTTTGTTTGTTTGTTTTTTTTTTTAACTGGTTGAAACTTATAGTCAAAGAATTTAGCCATCAGCAGATGTTTGTTCTCTATAGCGACCTCTGCATACTCAGTCAGAATTCTGTTCCACATCTCACATGCTGTTGATGTGACACCCGTGAAGGGTTGATTTTTGTTCTGAGCTGATAGCTGAATAAATGCTGAGCCTTGCGTTCACATCTTTCTGTTTCCAGGCCAATATGAGGTCGTGGTTGACCACTTCTCCTGTTTCATCCAATATCTAGATAGTTGAATATCAGAACTTTTCAGTAAATTGTTTGTAACAGTTTCACGTTTGAATTTAACTGAGCACTGTGCCCGCATCACTTGTTGTTTTTAAGTGGATATATACTAAATAATAACTGAGCCTTTTGCTCGCATCACTTGTTGTTTGTAAGTGGATATATACTAAATAATAACTGAGCCTTTTGCTCGCATCACTGTTAGTAAGAGAAAAAGTATCTTTAAAACAACTGAGTATCAGACTCATACTCTCATCACTTTCGTGGGATACTGAAGAAATGAGTTGTGGCATAAGTAGTCATTACAGGAATATGTTTTTACCTTTTCGGGTTCAGTTTCAATTCCTTCCACCACTCGTGTGTACCCTTTCTTCTCCAAGTACATCCATATTCCATATTTCCACGACGGAAAATTGGTCCCATTAAACTTGTCAATATGATCAGTGTCTTTAGTCACGTTAGCGTTCGCCATGTTACTATATGGAGGGAGAAAAAAAAATTTATAAGGTATACATGTGTAATCGTTGCGAACATCTGGGCCCATAACCTATTGAAGAATTATTATTAAGTATAGCACTGAGTCTTATATAAACAGTTAGTGACAGCCTTTTATTGCAGTAACAATTTAATACATAGTAGCAGACATACCAAATTGAAGAGACAGAACACGTTGACTTCCAAAAGTAGACTAGAATAGTTATACAGAGAGAGAGCAGACGTCGACTGCTTGGAACGTGTTTAGTCTCGACCCTCTGGTTAGTATTAAACAGCAAGGTTGTCATTTGGTTTGCCAATAATTCCAACAATATTATGAGTTTTTACTTCTAGAAGTAAACAGAATCAAATATACTCGTATTCAATGTGAATGCACTGTGATACCATTAGTTTTTAAATTCGTAAACAGGATCAATTATACTTGTATTTGATGTTAATACACTGTGGCATTATGAGTTTATACTTTTACATGTAAACAAAATCAAATATACTTGTATTCTTTGTGAATAAACTGTGATTTTATGAGTTTAAACTTCTACATGTAAATAGAATAAAATATACTTGTATTAAATGTGAATACACTGTTATATTATGAGTTAATATTTCTACATGTAAACAGAATCAAATATACTCGTATTCAATGTGAATGCACTGTGATACCATTAGTTTTTAATTCTATTCGTAAACAGGATCAATTATACTTGTATTTGATGTTAATACACTGTGGCATTATGAGTTTATACTTTTACATGTAAACAAAATCAAATATACTTGTATTCTTTGTGAATAAACTGTGATTTTATGAGTTTAAACTTCTACATGTAAATAGAATAAAATATACTTGTTTTCAATGTGAATACACTGTGGTATTATGAGTTTATACTTATGTTATGTTATTTATTATGAGTTTATATTTCTTCATGTAAACAGAATCATATATACTTTTAATCAATGTGGATACACTGTGATACCTTGAGTTTTTATTCTATTTGTAAACAGGATCAAATATACTTGTATTCAATGTGAATACACTGTGATATTACACTATAGGTAAACAGCATCACATATACTTGTGTTCAATGTGAATACACTGTAATACCATGAGTTTTTCTTTCTATATGTAAACAGCATCAAATATACTTGTATTGAATGTGAATACACTGTGATACCAGGAGTTTCTACTTCTATATTGCAATAATTGATCTCTCACGTCTGCCGTGACTAATTTAATGGTACACAAGAGGGAGGACGGGAGCATACAAATGTTGTTAGTCACAATAGAAAAGTATTCTGGTCAGCATTTGCGTGGGTCGTAAATGAATATTTTTTGTTAGGATCCATGAGCCAGTGACGTCGGCTGCCAGGATATGAAGTGATCAAAGGGTAGGAAAGTAAACAAGGATGGTTGGAAGGTTACTTACCGGGATTGGGAATCCATGTCGATGTCTCGTTGCTAGCAGTAGAAATGAAGATGTCGGGGCCAGAAGCGCGGATCGGGGCTGCAATGGGGAGTGGTGGTATACCGGGGAGCACGTACGCATAAAATGAGCGTTTGCCCAAAACGTTTATTTCGTTCAGTAAGCAAGCCCTACAACGGGGAACACAAACAACAACACGCAGCAGTTCCGCCGATTGCTAAAAAGGGACTTTCTCGGGTGACGAATAAGATGTCGGTTTTATACTGCCCCTAGGCTAGGGGACGCTAACGTTGGCGTTTGCCGAAAAAAAGAAAGCATAGGCCACCAGTTCACGCAGAAATGTGGACTCGTGTGGAGGTGAAAAGGTAACGCAAGGCATTGACGCTTCGGTCAAGCGGAAGAAGGTAATAAAAACGATAAGATCGATAGAAGGGGAGAAAAAAAAGGGTCAAGGGAAGGGACAATGGTTTACACAATTCAATATAACACCTTAAGTTAAATGTTTATTTATTTTTATTCCAGAGTCCTTACAATATGTTAACACGATCAAATATACTTGTGTTCAATGTGAATACACTGTGATATTATAAGTTTATACTTCAACATGTAAACAGAATCCAATATACTTGTATTCAATGTAAATACAATGTGATATTATTAGTTTATATTTCTACAAGTAAACAGAATCAAATATCCTTGAATTCAATGTGAATACCCTGTGATATTATGAGTTTACACTGCTACATGTAAACAGAATCAGATGCACTTATATTCCATGTTAATACACTGTGATACCATGAGTTTACATTTCTAGATGTAAACAGAATCAAATATACTTGTATTCAATGTGAATACACTGTGATACCATGAGTTTTTACTTCTAATTGTAAACGGAATCAAATATACTTGTATTCAATGTGAATACCCTGTGATACCATGAGTTTTAACTGCTATATGTAAACAGGATCAAATATAATTGTATTCAATGGGAATACACTGTGATACCATGAGTTTATACTTCTACATGTAAACAGAATCAAATATACTTGTATTCAATGTGAATACACTGTGATACCATGAGTTTTTACTTCTATATGTAAACAGGATCAAATATAATTGTATTCAATATGAATACACTGTGATACCATGAGTTTATACTTTTACATGTAAACAAAATCAAATATACTTGTATTCAATAAAAATACACTGTGATAGTATGATTTCATACTTCTACATGTAAACAGCATCAAATATACTTGTATTCATTGTGAATACACTGTGATACCATGAGTTTATACTTCAACATGTAAACAGAATCAAATATACTTGTATTCAATGGGAATACACTGTTATACCATGAGTTTTTACTTTTACATGTAAACAGAATCAAATATACTTGTATTCAATAATAATAAATTCTTATACCATGAGTTTTTACTTTTATATGTCAACAGGATCAAATCTACTGTTATATTATGAGTTTATACTTCTACATGTAAAAAGAATCAAATATACTTGTATTCATTGTGAATACACTGGTATACCATGAGTTTTATTTCCATATGTAAACAGAAAAAAATATACTTGTATTCAATGTGAATACACTGCGATACCATGAGTTTTACTTCTAAATGTAAACAGGATCAAATATACTTGTATTCAATGTGAATACACGTGATACCATGAGTTTATACATCTACATGTAAACAGAATCAGATATACTTGTATTCAATGTGAATACACTGTGATACCATGAGTTTTTACTTCTATATTTAAACAAGATCAAATATACTCGTATTCAATGTGAATACACTGTGTACCATGAGTTTACACTTCTAAATGTAAACAGCATCAAATATACTTATATTCAATGTGAACACACTTTGATACCATGAGTTTTTACTTCTATACGTAAACAGGATCAATTATACTTGTATTCAATGTTAATACACTGTGATATTATGAGTTTATACTTCTAAATGTAAACAGAATCAAATATACTTGTATTAAATGAGAATACACTGTGATATTATGAGTTTATACTTCTACATTTAAACAGAATCAAATATACTTGTATTTATTGTGAATACACTGTTATACCATGAGTTTTTACTTCTACATTTAAACAGAATCAAATATACTTGTATTTATTGTGAATACACTGTTATACCATGAGTTTTTACTTCTATATGTAAACAGCATCAAATATACTTGTATTCAATGTGAATACACTGTGATACCATGAGTTTATACTTCTACATGTAAACAAAATCAAATATACTTGTATTCAATGCGAATACACTGTGATACTATGAATTTATACTTCTACATGTAAATAGGATCAAATATCCTTGTATTCAATGTGAATACACTTTGATACAATGAGTTTTTACTTCTAAATGTAAACAGGATAAAATATACTTGTATTCATTGTTAATACACTGTGATATTATGAGTTTATACTTCTACATGTAAACAGAATCAAATATACTTGTTGGGGAGACCGGGGTTGGATGGGACAAAAAAATAAAAGATCATTAAAGCTCTATAGATCTTTTTATGTATTTGATGTATGTCTAAAAGAAGTATACGGATTGAAAAACAAGGCTTTTCTGTTTTCCTGTTTTTTTTTATTTTTATTTTCGTTGAAAATTGATAGTTTTATTTAAGATTTTTTAATCTTCATTCATATTTTTTCGTCAAATTTAACGGGGTTGCTTGGGACAGATAAGAAAAGGAAACTGAAGGTATGTTATATATAGGTAAAAAAAATAAATAATAATATATTTACATTCACCAATGAATTTTCATTAAAAAATACTAAATACGTTTATCATTAATCACTATTTCATATAGTAATTAATCTGTAAACTGGTTTCTATCTAAAAACATATATTCAGTGTGAGGGGGTTGGCGTTAGAGGAAAGAAGGCGTTGCTGTAAAAAATTCGATGTTTATTTTAATTTAATCGATTTTGTTTTTATATTTCTTGTTGTTAAAAGTAAGTCTGCAAATATTGTTTTTGCAACCTAAATAGCTCATCCCGCATCACATTTTCTAAAGGTAGTAAATATATCTTACAAATTTCTAAAACTGTATGCCACTAAACTTTTATCCATTTTGTTACCCTACCTTGCAGGCTGAAGTAGGCCTAAACCGTTTTTCAATTGGTTTAAGTTTTTGAAGTGAATCCGTTAGGCCTACATGACTTTTACATATATTAGAAAGAATGGAGATACAGCACCAACTGAATCTGCCATCAAAGAAGCATTACTCCAACAACATTCAAGAGACATTAGCTTTAGAAAAGCAGCGCAACAAGGCATATCAAAATCTTCTCTTCATCGTTTGTCGAAACAGTTTGATCCCACTGATCCAAATACTTCTACGTTGAAACAGAGCTTTCACAATCGACAAGTGTTAACTCCAGAACAAGAAGAACTGTCACAATATCTAATTGTTGCACAGAAGTTAAATCACGGCCTCACTCCTCTTGATACAAAGAAATTGGCCTATTGTTACGGTAAAGCAAATTTGATTTCAATGCCTAATCAGTTGAGTGTAAAGAAAGCAGCAGGGTCAGATTAGTTTTCCTATTTCTGAAACGAAATAAAAACCTCTCGATAAGGAAGCCAGAACGAACAAGTCAAGCGAGAGCAGCTGCTGTAAATCACCGCGTCATTGATAAGTTCTACGATGATTTGTTTGAATTAATAAACAAGCACAACTTTCAACCTGAAGATATTTTTAATTGTGATGAAACAAACAATCCTACAGTAGTTGAGCCACAGAAGATTGTTGCAAAGACTGGAGTGAAGGCGGTAGGTCAAATATTGTAAACATTTTCATTGATTGCTATGAAACACAACTTTCTATGAATGATTCATGTTTCAACAACCACAAGTCAAGAACAAGGAACAAATGTAACAATGTTAGCGTTTGTTAATGCTGCTGGTAAACATTTTCCTGGAGTATTCGTATTCCCAAGAGTGAAAGTCAATCTTGAGAAGATGATTAATCTACCAGAAGGTTTCATTCCTTTAGCACACAAAACTGGCTGGATGACGGCAGAATTGTTCTTGATTTCCCTTCAACATCTTCAGAAACAGATTAACTGTTCACCACAAAAACCAATTCTTTTGATTATGGATAATCATATTAGCCATATAAGTTATCCTGTTGTTGAGTTTTCCAAAAAAAATTGAATCATTCTTTTTACTTTACCACCTCATACCTCACACGAAACGCAACCACTCGATAAGTGTTTATTTGGGCCTATGAAACAAGACTTAAAACAGGAACATCATGATTGGATTATGCAGCATCCTGGGCAGCGAATTTCAATATATGATGTCCCTGGATTAACTATCCAACCGTACAAAAAGAGATTTATTTCAAGGAACATCAAGTCGGCATTTGCAGCATGTGGCATTTATCCTTTTAATAGGCATGCGATTCCAGAACATATGTTTGCTCCTTCAGAAGTCACAGATTTACCTGCAGGTACGAAATAATTGTATTAAGTTAAAGAACACTATATTCACTGTTGGAGTTTTTTTTAAGTTGTTCCAGTGGATCAAGTAGAAATAGATCCGGTCTGTCAAAAAACAAACGCTCAAGAGCAGTTTCGTAATGCAGTTGTCAGCCATCTAAATACTACTTTACCAGGTATTAGTACCTAGCGCTGCATTCACTAAAGTATAAATTTTAATTGATAGTTTTTGCTTCCAATTTCAGCTCACCTGCCACTGCAAAATGCAAATACGAATTTAACTCCATCTAGTCAAGGAGCAAGTCATTGTGTGGAATGTGGATGTGGAACAACTACTAATTACATGTTGACAGTTTCATCTTGCGGTAAAGTGGTCAGTGTAACTCCTATTTCAACTACTACAAATGAAAAGGGTTGTCGACATGTGAGCCTTGATAACTTTCAGCATATGACTGGAAGACATGTGACACCAGCGGAAGTTATTCTTCACCCACAAGTCCCTCAAACAGGACCAAGAGTATCAAGATTCAAGAACCGTGGGTCTTCACGTGTACTAACAAGTACGCCTGAAATGATTCGGATCAAAGAAAGCTACAAGGAAAAAATGGAAAAAGAAAATAGGGTGGCTTTAAGAAAAAACGGAAATGTTAAGAAGAATAATTCCAAGAAAACAAAAAGTCTAGAACTGTCAAACCCTAACTCTTCAAATCTGAATTCTGCATCAAATCAACAGGTAACTACAAAGACCAATAGACGTGACATCGACTTACTCGACTATATTCCAAAAACTGGCAGTAACATTGTTGTCGGGCAACGTGCACCTTCAACTCGTAAAGTCAATCGAAAACTTATTACTGAATTTGTTTAATTCTGATATTCTCGTGAACAATCTATTTGCAGTCAAATTAATCTCGTGAAAATTCGTGAAAAATGGGTCAATGCCATCTTGAGTTTAAAACAAACAAGTATTCTATTTCCTAATTTTCAATGATAATGGAAAAAAGAAATCTCGTGATAATTTACATTATGTGCGTCAATCCAGTCTTTAGTTTAAAACAAGAAGTGTTTCCTATTTCCAAATGATAATGGAAACAAATAATCTCGTGATAATTAATTGTTGCTAAAATATAAATTCCTTAAACTAAAAGAAGTGAAAAAATGATTTTCTCTTCTAAAATTGAATTTTGAAGCTTTTCACAAATACAGATGAAAGAAGAATAAAATGTCTATGTTTCTTTAATCGATAGGCCTACTATAAAAAAAATACGGAGTAATAATAACTATATCACAATTTGTTGTTGTGTCTGTGTTTTTTCAAAGCAAATCAATGTAATGGCAAAGATACTAGTTATTTCCAAGTTGTAATTGGCATCTCAAATTGATTCCAATCGTATTCACATACAAACAACCATCCATTGCATATTGGGAGAAATTGTTCACTTGGAAACGCAACGCTCCTTTTTCTGGTGAATAGAAAATGAATGTTGCTTGAATATTGTGTAAATCACGTGCAAATCGATTTTCAAAACGAGGAAGAGTTGATCTATTGCGTTGGTATTGGGGATAAGTGATGTAATTTCCAGTGGACTTATCTAAAGGCCATAAACTGTATAAAGTGATTTCAGCTCTGCGATTGAGCCCCTCTCCTTCACTTGGTTTCATGGATACGTCTGGGTATACAGCCACCATCTTGCAACCCATTGATACTATATAAATTAAGATGTTAAAATAGTTACTTGAAATTAATTATTAAGTCGCATACCAATGTCATCCAGATTCAAATGAGCAACATCCAAAGGGCCTTCGAAAAGAATTTTACCATACCCTTGACGAATTATAGTAAATGAAGTAACAATACACTCTCCATTTTGATCCAATCCTTGCTTTGCAAGTTCTTCCAAACTCGGTATTACTGAATATCCACAACGACGTAAAACTATTCCGACAGGGTGACGAGACCTCTTACTTATCACGTTGTTTACGTTTCAGATTTGAAACCACTGGTAAATCGATGTGAACCAGCCGGTAAGAGGGAATTATCGATTATTAGTTAGGCCACTCCCACTGGGATGGTCAAAATTGTCCCATACAACACCATTTCCGTTGTCCACATCAACCCCTCATGAAGTACCTTTACATTTATATTTACTACAGCTAAAATAGAGCCGGTAAATACTTTTTTTTTTACTTTAGATAGTAAAATGACAGGTTATTCGAATGCCATATTTTCTTTTTAATTAGCTTTAAGTAATTTAAAGTGTTTTTTAACTTTAAAACAAAGTAAAAAGTTTTGGCTTTTTCCCAAAACTCTATTTTTACGTCAACGCTCAAACTATAAATTATGTTTAATGAACATTTTGTGGAGAAGTCCGTCACACTATTCTTTGTACATTGTAGAAAAATTAAATTTATTTAATACATTGAACATACAAAAAGGGTACTGTCCCACGTAGCCCCTGTGCCACCCAACCCCGGTCTCCCCTATTCAATAAAAATTCACTGTTATACCATAAGTTTTTACTTCTATATGTAAACAGGATCAAATACACTTGTATTTAATGTGAATACACTGTGATATTATGAGTCTATACTTCTTCATGTAAACAGAATAAATTATACTTGTATTCCTCGTGAATACACTGTTATACCATGAGTTTTTTCTTCTATCTGTAAAAAGCATCAAACATACTTGTATTCATTGTGAATACACTGTGATACTATGAGTTTATACTTCTACATGTAAACAGAATCAAATATACTTGTATTCAATGTGAATACACTATTATACCATGAGTTTTACTTCTATATGTAAACAGGATCAAATATACTTGTGTTCAATGTAAATACACTGTGATACCATAAGTTTATACTTCTATATGTAAACAAATCCAATATACTTGTATTTAATGTGAATACACTGTGATGCCACGAGTTTTTACTTCTATATGTAAACAGGATCAAATATACTTGTATTCAATGTGAACACACTGTGATACTATGAGTTTTAACTTCTATATGTAAACAGCATCAAATATAATTGTATTAAATGTGAATCCACTGTGATACCATGAGTTTATACTTCTACATGTAAACAGAATCAAATATAGTTGTATTCAATGGGAATACACTGTGATACCATAATTTTTACTCCTACATGTAAACAGAATCAAATATACTTCTATTCAATAATAATTAACTCTTATACCATGAGTTTTTTCTTCTATATGTTAACAGGATCAAATATACTTGTATTCAATGTGAATACACTGTGATACCATGAGTTTTTACTTCAATCTGTTAACAGGATAAAATATACTTGTATTCAATGTGAACACACTGTGATACCATGAGTTTTTACTTCTATATTTAAACCTAATCAAATATACTTGTATTAAATGTGAATACACTGTGACACCAGGATTTTATACTTCTACATTTAAACAGAATCAAATATACTTGTATTCAATGAGAATACACTCTGGTACCACGAGTTTTTACTTCTATGTGTAAACATAATCAAATATATTTGTATTCAATGTGAATACACTGTGATACCATGAGTTTTTACTTTTACATGTAAACGTGATCAATTTTACTTGTATTCAATGTAAGTACACTGTTATACCATGAATTTACACTTCTACATGTAAACAGAATCAAATATACTTGTTTTCAAGGTAAATACACTGTGATACCATGAGTTTTTACTTCTATAGGTAAACAGGATCAAATATACTTGTATTCAATTTGAATACACTGTGATACCATTAGTTTATACTTCTACATGTAAACAGAATTAAATATACTTGTATTCAATGTGAATATACTGTGATATTTTGAGTTTATACTTCTGCATGTAAACAGAATCAAATATACTTGTATTCAATGTGAATACACTGAGATACCATGAGTTTTTACTTTTACATGTAAACATGATCAAATATACTTGTATTCAATGTGAGTACACTGTGATACCATGAGTTTTTACTTCTATATGTAAACGGGATAAAATATATTGTATTCAATTTAAATACACTTTGATACCATGAGTTTATACTTCTACATGTAAACAGAATCGAATATACTTGTATTCAATGTGAATACACTGTGATAGCATGAGTTTATACTTCTACATGTAAACAGCATAAAATATACTTCTACTTAATGTGAATACTCTGTGATCCTATGAGTTTTTACTTCTATATGTAAACAGGATCAAATATACTTGTATTCAAGGTGAATACACTGTGATACCATGAGTTTATACTTCTACATGTAAACAGAATCCAATATACTTGTATTCAATAATAATAAACGCTTATATCATGAGTTTTTACTTCAATTTGTAAAAAGGATCAAATATACTTGTATTCAATGTGAATACACTGTGATATTATGAGTTTCTATTTCTACATGTAAACAGAATAAAATATACTTGTATTCATTGTGAACACACTGTTATACCATGAGTTTTTACTTCGATATGTAAACAGCATCAAATATACTTGTATTCAATGAAAATACACTGTGATACCATGAGTTTACACTTCTAGATCTAAACAGAATCAAAAATATTTGTATTCAATGTAAATACACTGTGATACCATGAGTTTTTACTTCGATATGTAAACAGCAGTAAATATACCTGTATTCAATGTGAATACACTGTGATACCATGAATTTATACTTCTACATGTAAAAAGAATCAAATATACTTGTATTCAATATGAATACACGGTGATACAATTAGCTTTTACTTCTATATGTAAACAGGATCAAATATACTTGTATTCAATTTGAATATACTGTGATATTACGAGTTTATACTTCTTCATGTAAACAGAATCAAATATACTTGTATTCATTGTGAATACACTGTTATACCATGATTTTTTACTTCTATATGTAAACAGAATCAAATATACTTGTATTCAATGTGAATACACTGTGATATTATAAGTTTATACTTCTTCATGTAAACAGAATCAAATATACTTGTATTCATTGTGAATACACTGTTATACAATGAGTTTTTACTTCTATATGTATAAAGCATTAAATATACTTGTATTCAATGTGAATACACTGTGATATTATGAGTTTATACTTCTTCATGTCAACAGAATCAAATATACTTGTATTCATTGTGAATACACTGTTATACCATGATTTTTTACTTCTATATGTAAACAGAATCAAATATACTTGTATTCAATGTGAATACACTGTGATATTATGAGTTTATACTTCTACATGTAAACAGGATCAAATATACTTGTATTCAATGTAAATACACTGTGATATTATGAATTTTTACTTCTAAATGTAAACAGGATCAAATATACTTGTATTCAATGTGAATACACTGTGATATTATGAGTTTATACTTTTACATGTAAACAGGATCAAATATACTTGTATTCAAAAAGAAAGCACTGTTATATCATGAGTTTATATTTCTACATGTAAACAGAATCAATTATACTTGTATTCAATGTGAATGCACTGTTTTACCATTAGTTTTACTTCTATATGTAAACAGGATCAAATATACTTGTGTTCAATGTAAATACACTGTGATACCATAAGTTTATACTTCGACATGTAAACAGAATCCAATATACTAGTATTCAATGTGAATACACTGTGATACCACGAGTTTTTACTTCTATATGTAAACAGGATCAAATATACTAGTATTCAATGTGAATACACTGTGATACTATGAGTTTTAACTTCTATATGTAAACTGCATCAAAAATAATTGAATTCAATGTGAATACACTGTGATATTATGTGTTTATACTTCTACATGTAAACAGAATTAAATATACTTGTATGCAATGTGAATACACTGTGATACCATGAGTTTTTACTTCTATATGTTAACAGCATCAAATATACTTGTATTCAATGTGAATACACTGTGATACCATGACTTTATACTTCTACTTGTAAACAGGATCTAATATTCTTGTATTCAATGTGAATACACTGTGATATTATGAGTTTATTTTTCTACATGTAAACAGCATCAAATATACTGGTATTCAATGTTAATACACTGTTATATTATGAGTTTATACTTCTACATGTAAACAGCATAAAATATACTTGTATTCAATGTGAATACACTGTGATACCATGAGATTTACTTCTATATGTAAACAGGATCAAATATACTTGTATTCAATGTAAATACACTGTGATACCATGAGTTTATACTTCTACATGTAAACAGCATCAAATATACTTGTATTTAATGTGAAAACACTGTGATATTATGAGTTTATTCTTCTTCATGTAAACAGAATCAAATATACTTGTATTCAATGTGAATACCCTGTGATAACATAAGTTTTTACTTCTATATGTAAACAGGATCAAATATACTTGTATTCAATGTGAATACACTCTGATACCAGGAGTTTATACTTCTACATGTAAACAGAATCAAATATACTTGTATTTAATGCGAATACACTGTGATATTTTGAGTTTATACTTCTAAATGTAAACAGTATCAAATATACTTGTATTCAATGTGAATACACTGTGATATCATGAGTTTTTACTTCCACATGTAAACAGGATCAAATATACTTGTATTTAATGTAAATACACTGTGATACCATAAATTTAAACTTCTACGTGTAAACAGAATCAAATATACTTGTATTCAATGCGAATACACTGTGATATTATGAGTTTATGCTTCTACATGTAAACAGGATCAAAAATACTTGTATTCAATGTGAATACACTCTGATACCATGAGTTTATACATCTACATGTAAGCAGAATCAAATATACTTGTTTTCAATGAGAATACACTGTGATATTATGAGTTTATACTTTACGTGGAAACAGAATCAAATATACTTGTATTCAATACGAATACGCTGTGATATTATGAGTTTATACTTCTACATGTAAACAAAATCAAATATACTTGTATTCAATGCGAAAACGCTGTGATATTATGAGTTTATACTTCTACATGTAAACAACATCAAATATACTTGTATTCAATGTGAATACACTGTGATACCATGAGTTCTACTTCTATATTGTAACAGATTCACTGGGTTTAAGGGATGTATTCAGTCATAGACAGCTTACACGACACACACACACAGGATTACACAGTAACAGCACTGACAGCACTAACAACTAGTATGAATCACTACATTGGACTGCCCCTCTGGCCGGTCATAGACGGGCTTTTGAGTCCTCTGACATCCGGCCAGAGTGGCAAAGTCAATTGACATCGCACATTTGCATCTCTTAGCATCCGGCGCTAAGCGACAAAGTACATTGGCGCTACAATATGTAAACAGGATCAAATATACTTGTATTCAATGTTAATATTCTGTGATACCATAAGTTTATACTTCTACATGTAAACCGAATCAAATATACTTGTTTTCAATGAGAATGCACTGTGATATTATGAGTTTATACTTCTACGTGTAAACAGAATGTTAAGAATAATATTTTACAAGCAGTTTATCGAGTAGTGATAGTTTACTTAATAAGTTCAAACAGCAGATATATATATATTTAAATTACAATATATAGTTTACGGAGAATAGGGAGTGCTAAACAGCATCTTTATACCCAAGCGCATTAATTTCACAAGAATGAAAGGAGAGAAGGGTTTGCCATATTTATTTAATGTCAACAGATTCCACACATATTTTACATCAAAACTCTCCCTCAAACCCGAAGTGACTTAATCGGATAGCTTGCCGACGCCGATCCTCCTTCTCATGTTATGAAAAACTGGTCCTGCAAGTGGCTTTGTAAATATATCAGCAAGCTGATTTTCAGTTCCTACAAATTTCACTTCTATTATCTCATTGGCTGCCTGTTCCCTGATCCAATGCCATCTCAATTGAATATGCTTGGTTCGCTGATGAAATTCAGCATTGTAGACAAGTCTGACAGCTCCTTGGTTGTCACAATATAGTGGCACCTTCTTTTGTTCCTCTCCGGTGAAGTCTTGAAGTAGGTAACTCAGCCAAACAGCAGTTTTTGCAGCTTCACAAGCAGATATATATTCTGCTTCTGCTGTCGAGAGGGCAGTGCAAGGCTGCTTTTTGCTGGCCCAGGCTACTGGTCCACCGTGAAAAAAAATATGCTGCCAGAAGTAGATTTACGGTCGTTGACATCTCCAGCAAAATCAGCATCTGAATATCCGACAAGTCCAGTTCTTTCTCCACAGACCCAGATGCCGTAGTCTTTTGTTCCATTGAGATATCCAAAAATGTGAAGTACTGCTTGCCAGTGCTCAACTTTTGGGTTTTGACAATACCTTGCCACTTGGCCAACAGCATAAGCAAGATCTGGGCGCGTTTGCAGAGCCAAGTAGAGAAGAGCGCCAACTGGTTCACGATAGTTCTCAATTTTCTCTCCCTCGATCTTCGACTTCAAATGAGAGGTGAGGCGCATATTTGGGTCTGCAGGAACGGTTCTTGGCTTTAAATCCTGGAATCCAAATCTTGCTACCAATTTCTCAATAACATGTTGTTGTGACATAAAAATGCGTTTGTTCTGGTGATCACGCTTGATGTTGATACCAATAAATCGCGTTGGCGGAAGTGAATGGATCTGAAATTCCTCTCCAAGATGAGACCTGATATCAATTAAAACCTGCGGTTTGCTGCTACCAAAAATGGCATCGTCAACATGAATTACGCCAAAAGTGGTCTCATCCTCAGTTCTGCGAACGTAAACACACCGGTCAGCAGCACTGTTCTTCAATCCAAATTTAAGTAAAACGTCGTCGAATCTCTTAAACCACAGTCGAGGTGCTTGCTTGAGGCAATACAGTGATTTGTTGAGTTTGCAAACAAAGTTTTCTTTTCCAGGAACGACAAAACCCTCTGGTTGCCTCATATAGATAGGTTTGTCTAGCTTAGCATACAAAAATGCTGTTTTAATGTCGAATTGTATCATCTCCAGGTCCAGTGATGCAATTTCAGCTAGTGTGGCTTTCACTGCTTCACTATGTGGAACGGGAGCAAAAGTTTCGTCGTAATGGATGCCGTATCTTTGTCGCAATCCAATTGCTACAAGTCTTCCCTTATAAACTTCAGGTACTCCTTCGTATGCTGGCTTCAATTTCCCAATCATTTTACAGTTCATAGCTGTGCAACCTGGTGGGAGAAGTACGAGTTCCCATGTTTTGTTTTCCATTAGGGAATTAAACTCTTTTCTGTACGCTTCCATCCATTTTTTTTATTCTGGGGAGACTAATGCTTGCTGATAATTTTATGGTTCAAAGGCTTCAATAAACAAGGCTGATGCGTGCCTATTTATGAATGTTTCTGTTTTGTATAAATGATACAATGCAAAAAAAATGAAAAAGAAGAATTAGTCTATTCCTCGATTGGGTTTGCTTTGAAGGAATTGTATTCTAAAACACAAAGCAATAGAGAAAAATTATTAATGTACCAATGAGTCCAATTTTTGCAAGAGGTCTTCCTAGAGACTGCCGAAATTCTTTGTATCTCGCGTTGTATTGTTTTGGACGAGAGGATCTACGCGGGAATTCGATTGGTTGCTCCACTCGTTGTGCTGGAATCTCGTTATCTTCACCAAGCTCATTTATTGGGATCAGCGGATCATTTTCCATAATTCCTGAATGTTGATCGTCGTTTTCCTCTTCCATTTCAACACGCAGTAGTGGAGAAGCATGTAATATCTCTTGAGCATCATTTTCGACAATAGCCTCGTCTTCTCGTACTACTGGTTGGACCTCATCATGAATAACCTAACGAAAAAAAATTGAGAATGCTCAACTATGAATAAAAAAAATCGATATTAAATTTTAATCTACCCCATTATGATCTTGAACGTTTGCAGCAGCCATTTCTTCAACTTCTTGCGTCACATCATGAACGGGTTCCAGCTGACATGCCAACGAAAAATAAAAAAATAAAAATTCAAAGTCTGGTACAATGAAAAGTTTTTTTTTTTTTTTGTTACCAAGCCAAGGATTTCTGTTGTGAGAAGAAGTGGGTCAAATAGACTGCTTTCGTTTAGTTTTTCTTCATCACCGTCAAAGTCGTTAATCAGTAGATCTTCATTGAATATTACGTCACGAATCGTGATGAATTTTCTTCACACTGGTTCCCATAACTTCCATCCTTTTATTTCTTCGTTGTAGCCCACTAACCAGCATAGCTCTACCTTTGGATCCAGTTTCTTCCTTAAACAGTCAAGAATATGCGCATAGGCTCGACAACCGATCACTCGTAGATTATCTAGATTAGGTTTCTTTTTGTAAAATAATTCAAATGGAGTCTTGGTAGATGACCTTGAGAGTGTACGATTCAAGACATAAATAGAGCTTCGCAGAAATTCTCCCAATTTTAAATGTGACTTAATTTAAGGAAGTAGTCGTCGGCTTCCGATTTGCTCTTCATAAGATAAACCTTAGTCCAACCACTGAAGTCATCTTTGAATAAAACGAAACAGGTCTCTCCATTTGGTGTTGGAACGTTGACAAAACCGACATCAGAGTGAATGATTTCACCTACTTCTTTGGCTCTGCTACGACCTGTAGGAAATGGAGACCTATGCATTTTACCGAAAATGCATCCTTCACATAGGCCGTGTTCCAAATTTTCTTTCTTGAGAATCAAACCGTCGACAGAGTTACTTGATATCATCTTCAAAATAATTTTGTTGTTTAAATGAGCTAATCTTTGATGCCAGAGTGTGAGGGAGTTTTGAGCCTTTGCAGCAGTAGCCGTAGATACTTCTTTGCTTGGATTTTTGGCAACTATCTTCAAATGGTATAAGGATTGGCCAAGCCTTTGACCCACCGTAACGTCTTTACTGTTCTTCTTGAAATAGACATCATTGTCGATGAAGTGTGCGGTGATGCCAACTTCTGTTGCTGCACCAATAGGAAATAAATTTGTACCAAGTCCTGGGACGAAAAGAACATTTGTGAGTTCTCCTTCTTTTCTCTCGCCATCCACAAGGAAGTACACTTGAATCTTTCCTGCTCCAAGTACTGACAGCTGGGCTGATCCTATACCATTGACGTGCCATGTCCCTTGAGGAACTTCTTTGAAGGTAGTAAAAAAATTTCGTTGTTCAGACATGTGGTGCGTTGCGCCAGAATCAGCGTACCAGTCTGTCGGCTTTCTTGCTACGATACAGAAGGAAGACAAGGCAGAAAAACCATTATTGTCGTTGTTTAGGTTGCGGTTGTTATCGAATTTGTTCTGCCTTGAAGATCTTTGTTCTTCATTTCTTCCTTTGTTTCTGCACGTAAAAGACTTATGTCCTGGTTGGTTACACGCCCAGCAGTAAATTTGATCAAAGTTAGGGCCTTGGTGAAAGCCTTGAAATTGATATTTAAAAAAATAAAAAAAAATTGGTCTGAAAATTTGTAGAATTTAAAGTTCGTACCTCTTCCACGAAAACCATTGTTACCGCCACGATAACCACCTCGATAACCACCTCTATAACCTGAAGAGCTGCCTCGATTACCTCTTAAGCCTGGATAGCCTCCTCTAACACCATTATAACTTTTGCTTGCTGCGTAGGCGTTCTCTGAATTACAATCAGCTACCTGCTGTTGCTTGTTGTTCGGGTGAAACGCAAAAAGGCAATATCTGCCGGATTTGGTCCGTTTGTTCTGCTTTTCATTCTTGTTTTTTCAAGTATTAGACGTGATGTAAGACTGGAAATCGAACGCTCTGCAAGCGGAACACTTTAACATGCCGAAATAAAGTTATAGTAGCTCGGAGGTAGCGTTTGAAGGATCCTCTCAATAAGTTGTTGATCGGTGACGGGAGCCTCAACACTCTTGAGTTCTTCTGCCATCTGTCTCATTCTATTGACATGAGCTGATACAGTGTGTCCTATTTTACGTAAAAGATTGATATAAAACTTTTGTTCTTCCCCTATATTAACTAAAGATGTTTTTTTTTTTTTTTTTTTTTACCAGGGTCCATTAGATACTGAAAGAATTTTGCTGTGAGTTGACTTAAATTAGCCACTGCTACTTGTGCATATTCCTGAGCCAGTCTGTTCCAGCTGACGTGGCAGATCCTTCAATTGAAGTTTGATATGTTGGCTCGATATTGTAGTAAATAATGGAACAGGCATCAGTATCTCTTTCAATCCAAGTGTCGATAACATCTTGATTCGTTACTTCATTTTCATTGTTAAACGTCTGTATTGAGATAAAAACATCTGATTTAGTAATTTGGTTTTTCTTGTGTCAAAATCAAAAAATATAATATTCAGATTCAGATTCCCAATAACAATCAATTCATTCTGGAAATTCCAACAAGAAAAAAATTCATTTCTCAACAACATTCTTCACCTTATGGGTGGAATCCAGCAAAATTGAATTTAAAAAAAATGTTCACTCGTCACCAATTCACTCGCACCTTATGGGTGGAATCCAGCAAAATTGCATAAAAAAAAATGTTCACTCATCACCAATTCACTCGTTACCTTATGGGTGGAATCCAAAAAAAAATCACTGGGATGTGATCGTCACCTCACGGGTGGTATCCAAAAAAAATATAAATCTGAACATTTACTATGACCAACCTCACCTTATGGGTGGAATCCCAAAAATTGACGTAACAGAATTCACTGTAGAAAATCTTATTTCCTACTCAGTGGAAATCAAACCTTAAATAACGATACCATCATATGCTTCTAAAAATTCATCTACTCATGCGAACAAAGTGTTTTGTTAAAGTAATTACCTCTGCTGGTTTTGGATCTTGTCCGAGCACAAGTTTTTCAAACTTCTTCTTTCTTAGTTTGAGCATGACATCATACCGCCATTGGGGAAAATTTATACCATTAAACTTTGCATAATCCCTCAATTCATTAGCAGATAAATTTTGAGTGGCCATTTTTAAACTAGATAAAAAAAACGTTATTCTGAGCCCATAACCTGTTAAGAATAATATTTGACAAGCAGTTTATCGAGTAGTGATAGTTTACTAAATAAGTTCAAACAGCAGATATATATATATTTAAATTACAATATATAGTTTACTTTTATACTTACTAGATTTAGAAACAAACCACTAGTTGAGAAATCAAAAAGCACGCGATAGAGTCAGTAGCTGTCAAAAGCTGTCTGAGAGAGAAGAGAAAGAGTAGGGAGTACTAAACAGCAACCCTATACCCAAGCGCATAATTTTCAAAAGAATGAAAGGAGAGAAGAGTTTGCCATATTTATTTAATGTCAACAGATTCCGCACATATTTTACATCAACACAGAATCAAATATACTTGTATTCAATGCGAATACACTGTGATATTATGAGTTTATACTTGTACATGTAAGCAGCATCAAATATACTTGTATTCAATGTGAATACACTGTGATATCATGAGTTTTACTTCTATACGTAAACAGGATCAAATATACTTGTATTCAATGTGAATACACTGTTATACCATGAGTTTTTACTTCTGTATGTATACTGCATCAAATATACTTGTATTCAATGTGATTACACTGTGATACCATGAGTTTTTACTTCTATATGTAAACAGCATCAAATATACTTGTATTCATTGTGAATACACTGTGAAACCATGACTTTATTCTTCTACATGTAAATAAATTCATTTATACTTGTATTCAATGTGAAAACACTGTGATATTATGAGTTTATACTTCTACATGTAAACAAAATGAAATATACTTGTATTCAATGTGAATACCCTGTGATACCACGAGTTTTTACTTCTATATGTTAACAGGATCTAATATACTTGTATTCATTGTGAATACACTGTGATACCATGACTTTATACTTCTACTTGTAAACAGAATCAAATATTCTTGTATTCAATGTGAATACACTGTGATATTATGAGTTTATTCTTCTACATGTAAACAGCATCAAATATACTTGTATTCAATGTGAATACACTGTGATACAATGAGATTTACTTCTATATGTAAACAGGATCAAATATACTTGTATTCAATGTAAATACACTGTGATACCATGAGTTTATACTTCTACATGTAAACAGCATCAAATATACTTTTATTCAATGTGAATACACTCTGATACCATGAGTTTATACTTCTACATGTAAACAGAATCAAATATACTTGTATTCAATGTGAATACACTGTTATACCATGAGTTTTTACTTCTGTTTGTATACTGCATCAAATATACTTGTATTCAATGTGATTACACTTTGATACCATGAGTTTTTACTTCTCTATGTTAACAGCATCAAATATACTTGTATTTAATGTGAATACACTGTGATATCATGAGTTTTTACTTCTATATGTAAACAGGTTCAAACATACTTGTATTCAATGTGAATACACTGTGATATTATGAGTTTATACTTCTACATGTAAACAAAATCAAATATACTTGTATTCATTGTGAATAACCTGTGATACCACGAGTTTTTACTTCTATATGTAAACAGGATCTAATATACTTGTATTCAATGTGAATACCCTGTGATACCATGACTTTATACTTTTACTTGTAAACAGAATCAAACATTCTTGTATTCAATGTGAATACACTGTGATGTTATGAGTTTATACTTCTACATGTAAACATAATCAAATATACTTGTATACAATGTGAATACACTGTTATACCATGAGTTTTTACTTCTGTATGTATACTGCATCAAATATAATTGTATTCAATGTGATTACACTGTGGTACCATGCGTTTATACTTCTACATGTAAACAGAATCAAATATTCTTGTATTCAATGTGAATATACTGTGATATTATGAGTTTATACTTCTACATGTAAAAGCATCAAATATAATGGTATTTAATGTGAATACACTGTAAAACCAGGATTTTATAATTCTAAATTTAAACAGTATCAAATATACTTGTATTCAATGTGAATACACTGTGATACCATGATTTTTTACTTCTATATGCAAACAGAATCAAATATACTTGTATTCAATGTGAATACACTGCGATATTATGAGTTTATACTTCTTCATGTAAACAGAATCAAATATAATTGTATTCATTGTGAATACACTGTTATACCATGAGTTTTTACTTCTATATGTAAACAGAATCAAATATACTTGTATTCAATGTGAATACACTGTGATATTATGAGTTTATACTTCTACATGTAAACAGGATCAAATATACTTGTATTCAAAAAGAATACACTGTTATACCATGAGTTTATACTTCTACATGTAAACAGAATCAATTATACTTGTATTCAATGTGAACGCACTGTTATACCATGAGTTTTACTTCTATATGTAAACAGGATCAAATATACTTGTAGTCAATGTGAATAAGTTGAACGAAGTACAATG